>NC_063202.1:16948969-17001469 GCF_017589495.1 Alosa alosa
GCGCTGTAGTTCAATAAACGGTTACTTGCATAAATATTTGGGGGAGGTTTTTGGGACGCGTGGAGATTTATCGGCGGATTTATTAGCTTTATTTGGATGGGGGTGGGGATCAGTGGTTGTGTGTGTGTGTGTATGTCTGTATGTGTGTGTATTTGTATGTGTGTGTTTTGAGGGAAGGGGTGTGGGAGAGTTGATTGTGGAGGGTCAGTGGCGCTGCGCTGTAGCTGTCCCGGGGTTTTGTAGCCTCAGTGAAAGACGGGTGGCGGGGAGGCTGCAGCCAAAGCGTCTAGCGACAGGCCGCTCTGTCTGGGAGATAAGAGCGCCACGCTGACACACGCTGCCGCCGGCCCCTTCATGTCTCCGCTAATCGGCCCGGGCGGACGGTGGTGGGCGGCGACAGGCCCGGGAAAGGGAGAGAAGGAGGAAGAGAGGGAGGTGAAGAGAGGGAGGGAGGCTTTACCTTGTCTGCCGGGCTCTTGTCTGAATGCGGCGGATATCACCCGACAGGGCGGGGCTGGACAGCGCAGGGGATGTGGCATTCTAAAAAAGTTGACATTGAAATGAAATGTTTGCTGCAGCACAGCTGGAATGTGTCGAGTGGTTGCGATGATCCATTTCAGATGTAATTCGCATGTACGCTCTGTCAAACACTGTCAAACAACAAGTAAGCGAAATACTAGATACCCTGAAGCCGAAATGAAATTGATTGTGAAAGATAAGATGTATGTTTTGTGAAAACCAAACATGGGGCCCAGTAAGGGCCTCTTGTTGGGGGGGGGTGGGTTCGTTTTCTCTGAGCGAGTTGAACTTTGCTAATATGAGCTGGTTGTTCGCTAAGCTGTGGTTATGTCCCGCTGTTGCAGAGAGCCTTCCTGTGGAAGCCAAACTGCCCTGGCTCAAACAGGCCCATGAACTGGAGGAGCCAAAGGCCGCCTCGGAGGAGCCCACGTGAGTTAAACCTCTCTCGCTCTCGGCCTGTCTCTATTCATCTTCGTCCATCTCATGTTTTTGTCTTTCTATCTCTCTTCTTTGCTTTCCTGTTTTCCCTTCTACTTCTCTATTCATCGTCCTCCATCTTACATTTTTTGTCATTCTGTCGTTCTCTATCTCAATCTCTCGTTTGCGTTTCTGTTTTACTTGTACACTGTGTCTCCTTACGTCCATCTCACTTACTTATTCACTCGATCCTTCGCTTTGTGTTACCTTGTCTGCCTCTCACTTTCTTTCCTTTTGCTCTGTCTCTGTCTCTCAACACTCTTTCTTTTCGGCAAAACTCTGGAGACCTCCTGAGTTTACAAACTGTGAATACAGAATGAGTGGGTTTCTGGTTGCACCTTCATGCCAGAAAGTGTTTGTTTTCGAACTGAAGTACTCTGGTTTCCACAGTGGCTTCAAACCCAATGGAGTATATCACAAGGCTCAATAACCCTGAGCATCAGTGAAAACCGCATCTTTCAGGGACTTTTTCACTTGCTGCTTGTAGCTCACCAGGATACCTTGTGTTGATAAATATAAATAAAACATATAAAGATTTTTATATTAAGAAAAAAATATAGTTTTGAAATAGCAATAAGGTTTTCCTGCACATCTTGGTTTATTGCCACAACAGGTTCAAAGTCTGTGGTCAACAGTCAACGTCCTCTCCACATTGGTTTCATAGTGCCCGTTGGGAGTCCTCCCATCCTGCCTCTCTGCTTGTGTCCGTATCAGATGAACTCCTTTTCTCAGGTGCTTCACTGGACGAGGCACGTACAGCGTCTCCTCGTGTGACATTTCTCTCTTTCCCTCCCTTTCACCTCCTTTTCGCCTCGGCTTCCTCGCCTCCATACATCAGCTCCAGACTAACCGCAGGGATCATTAATCCATTTTTCTTCCCCTTCTCCCACTCCAGAGAAAGCAAGGGGGCCTTTCTGCTGTCTTGGAGCGCACCAGTGAAATGGCACCGGCTCTGGTTTCCTTTTATTACCCAGCCCCCTTTTCTTTAGCTACGTGCGCCCGTCCCGCTCTGAAATCCCACATTGTGCTATTATTAGACTTATCTTCCTGATCTCTGAAACGATACGCACATTAATAGCAGACGAGGGAGCGCAAACAGCTCGGCGGAGCCCGGCACCCCTCCACCCCACCATCACCACCACCCCGTGTGAGCCACAGAGGCCCCGGCTGTGCCAGAAGGTTCCCCAGAACAGAGCCGTGGCTCGGCCTCTGCGGTCTACCAAAGGCATCTATCTCTGAGCCTCATAAAGAAGAAGTATGTGGGTTAGATGTGTTTAAGGAGGGGGTTGGAGGTGGGGTGGTTGCAGAGGAGCTGCTGCTGCTGCTACCCGGCTTTGACCCCCCCTGAACCCTCTACTACCGGCTCTTTCCCTGTGTCCAGGCTTAGACCCCCATAACCACCCCTAGCACTGATGGGAGGAAGCGAAGATCTACTGTTTCCCTGATAAGTGCTCTTAAATTACACTTCACAGCCTCCCTCTATCGGACAGCCTCTCAGCGTTCAGCTCCGTAGCTCGTGTTGCTGCGTTTGAGGGGAGCTGTGGGAGGTGTGTGGTAATCGGCGCCCTCCAAGAACAACCCCCTCTCTAAAGGCCGTGGAATTCTTTATTGGATGGGAGTGAGTGAGTGAGTGTGTGTGTGTATGGGTGTGTGTGTGTGTGTGTGTGTGTGTGTGTGTGTGTGTGTGTGTGTGTGTGTGTGTGTGTGTGTGTGTGTGTGTGTGTGTGTGTTTCAGAGTGTGAGTCATAAGGGACGTCTTGGGTCGGATATGAAGGAGGCCCCTCACGCCAGGCTTATCAGCACAGTGATAAGGGTATTCAAGTCCCCTCTGTCAAGGCTCCCATTCAGGCCGACTTCTTGTCCCCCTTAACTTCCTCTAGTGATAAGACTGAGAGATTATAGCGCTTTTTATGGCTCCTTATTTCACTCCAACACACACACACACACACACACACACACACACACATATACACACCTTCCCAGACTCTATTCCACCACACAGTTCTCGCTCTCCCTGTGGTTTGTCGTTTTTTTGACACCTGTTCCCAAGTTCTCCTTCCCTCCTCCCCCTGTAAGTTCAGACCAGCACTTTACAAGTGATCCTTGAGGTTTCTCTTTCAACCATCTCCTTCACCCCAGCCCCCTTACCCCCTCATTCCCCCCACCCAAACCCCCTAAAAAAAAAAAAAAAAAAAAAAAAAAAAGACGTCTGTTTTGTACATCACGTACAACGTTTTGATTCTGACATCATGATATCCCTTAATAACACGCCCACATTAGTCAAAACATGACATGTTGTGGCTTTTGGGGAATTACAGGTCTCATAAAACGTAATCCCATAAGCTGAGCGAATGTTTAGACAGCAGGACCGTGAGGCGCATGTTGACTTCCATGCCGCGCTTGTGTAGCTTGACATGGTTAAATGCTTTCACAGGCTCGGTAGACTGACACCACTCGTGTGCTTTTTCCCCCCCTCCTCTCTCTGTTTTTTGCCTGAATTTAATAAAACAGAAAAGACATAAAAATCACGATTTGGCCCTTGCTTACTGTTCATGCTCTGTGTTTTTGTCGTCTGAATTGTCTGCGAAGAACATACAGGGCCAGACTTCCTTCCACGTTTTTTTTTTTTCTTTTCTCAGCCCTGAAGAAAGTCACCCCACAAATCTATTTCTGTAAATGATTCTTTTGCCATCTTCAGCACCGTACGGGCCAAAAGTCTGATGGGTTCAATCGGGACGCTGATATTTTTCATAAGTCCCCGGCTTTTCTTTCTTCCAATTGCGTTTGGCCAGAGTCAGGTTTTTCTTCAAGCTCAAAAGCCACAGCTCTCTATTCAGTTGTCTCTTACCTCAACTGGAACGGGTACATATTTCTTTTTCCCCCTTTTTTCTCTCTTTTTTCCCGTTTGGATGTTTTTAAGGTCACAGCAATGGCCTAAAAATACATCTCAGATCAGCAGTTCATCAAGACACTTCCTCCAATTCCGAAAATGTTTATTTGTCATGAATAAATGTTTGCTTTCGAAATAAGAATAGATTTGGTGGGAGATCCTTCAAGGGCACCTGACTGGCTCAATGCAGGACAAGTGGAATGTTTGCACTGGAGAACTAGTTTATCAGTCATAACATCTATCAACGGCCACCAAGAATTGGGAAAACACCGTGCCAGCCAAAAGCAATGCAAACGTGTCATAATCACGTACACCCCTTTGGCAGTATTATACAGTGGAAACCAATTGAAGCAGAATGAAGTGGAGATAATCGTGCATCATTGGCCACCAGCGTGATTTAACTTTCATTTGCAGAGGAAAAGACAAAAAGGGTGACCTAGAGCTCTTAGGTGAGGCACTGTTCCCCTACTGTGTCCTCTAGGCTGCTCAACACAATTTCTAGAACCAGAGTAGAACCCAGAGACTTTCTAATGAGGAGACACAGCACTCAAAAAATACTCCATAGAAATGCATGGGGCTAGTTAGTCACGCCAATATGGCCGTTATCTACACAAATCCCACCCCTTCCTCGGCAAAACGTCGACATGTGAATACATTGAGCCAATCATATGGTGTGTTGTGAAGACATCGTGCCAATCATGTGTTGTGATCTCGCCGCTGGAGCAAGATTGGTGTCGTGAAGCCTTGCGCACGCGCAGTTCGACCCAAAGACTGTGCCCGATGAGTGCCCATAAAACGTTGGTATATGGCCGCCGAGTGGAGGGACTTGCCTAAAAGGACTTTGTAGAACCTCAGGCAAAGGGCAGTTGAGGCTCTCTGAAAACACAATACCAGGCCCGATGCCATGGAGAAGAACACTCGCTGACCTGGTCACTTGACACCACGGGCCTGGCCCAGGGGTATTGTGGGTAACAGACTGCTACTTCTGCTCCTATTACCTCTTCCTCACCTCTGCTGTGCCGTGTCACTCCACAGTTCGCTGCCCCTCGGGCCCCCACAGCCATAAAAGCGCTGGAGAGAGCCCGCCGCCACCCGCCATCGCTGCTGCTGCTGCTGCTGCGGAGCTGCTCGCTGAGTCCAGATAGATTTCAGTCAGTGGCCTCCGGTCCACACAAAGCAGCCGGCGATTCCAATAGTGATGCAAGGCGCTGCTATTGAATGTGATGGTTCAGTAGCTTTGTATGCTATCCATCACAGTGTGTTTACGAGGGCAGCGGGAGCTCCTGATGATTTCACCGGCCCCACAGCCCTCCCCGGCAGCAGCAGCAGGAGGCGGTGGCTGCCTTCGCTCGGCGGGTTAGGTCACCTCAGCCCAGGGCTGGGTGCAGTTGGTGGCTGTGCATGCTAATTCTTGTGTAATCCACTGGTAATGAGACCCAGGGGTGCGACACTTCTCGGTGTCACCGAGTTCAACACTCCTCATCAACTCAATCAATGATCTACTCTATAATTCTGGGTTTGGGAGAACCTTTTTATTCTTTTTTGACTTAGGTTTTGTGATTGAAAACACCAAATGAACAAAGGTTTATTTGCACAGTTTAATGAAAGTATTGTCTCACTCTCATAACTGCCCAGTAGAGACGTCATCTATCCGTCAGCACAGTCATCTGTCTATCCAGCTATTGTACAGTACATAAATCAACCTGTCCATACAGCAATTCAGCTACTCAATCACACATTCCTCAAGTGAAACACCATTTAGCTACTTGACAGGATGAAATCGCCCCTGTTAGCTGAGTATGTCTCTTGTGTCCCCCCACAGGTTCATCCCAGGCCCCTGGTCTACCTGCAGCACCAGCTGTGGACCGGGCCTGCAGAAGCGCTGGGTCAAGTGCCGCGTGCTACTCTCCTTCACGCGGGCCGAGGTGGACCTGCCGGACGAGGAGTGTGACGGCGAGAAGCCGCCACTGCAGAGGCAGTGCGAGCTGGAGTCCTGCACCGGCTCGCCGGCGCCCCCCCAGGGCCGAGACCAGCAGCAAGGCCCGCAGTGGGGCTACCGCAAGTTCAGCCCGTGCTCCAAGTCCTGCGGTGGAGGTGAGCAGAGACACGAACCGCACCGCACCACAACACAACACCCTGGTCCAGCACAAATAAGAACAGGCATTATGTAGGCCAGTTGAGTTAAAGCGCAGTTGTTTGGAAACATTTCCTGCATGTTTTGGAAAGACAACAGAGAGATAAGTGTTGGAGCTGTGCACCAGGCACCTCTTGCTTAACGTGGCCACGGCTCACTGAGCGACTTCAGAACCTGGCCCTCGTGCTCGCGGCCCCTCACGCCTCACGCTCGGCCTCATGTTCCGTCTCAGATAGCCGCTGGGGGAGGATTAAGGCCTCTCCACTGCTGATCAGTCGCTAATGTGTGGCGGAACCCGAACCCTAGGAAGCCAACTTCCTAGAAGTTTCTTCCCCTTGTTATCCCCAATCTGACTGCCTTGCCTGCCTCTCCCTCTCTTTCTCTCTCTGTCTTTCTCTCTGTCTGTCTCACTCTCTCTCTCTTTCTCTTTCTCTTTCTCTGTCACCCATAGGCACGCAGATCTTCGTGGCGCGGTGCCTGAGTGGTGGGAAGGTGGTGAGCGCCGGCCTGTGCGACAGCGCCAGTCGACCGCGGGTGATGATGCGGGTGTGCAACCCGGAGCCCTGTGGCGCGAGGTAAGGCTCAGTCCCACCCTCCTCAGTGGGACCCACACACACAGAGCTGCCAACCCTAACGCATTTGATTGGTGTAGGAGGGCGTGGAGCCAATCAAATGAATAAATCTCACTCTCAATGTGGGAGAGTTGGCAGCTCTCTGCACACACACGTAGACCTGATGGGGGTAACTGGACAGGACGGGGCTTATTGTCCACTCTAGAGCCTCCAGTCCCCCGTGGCTGTTGGGAGCGCCACCGTGGTGGTGCACACCCCCCCCCCTGCCTCCCGCTCAGATAGACAGCCCACAGGCTTCCTGTCCAGATTAGGCCGCAGCACAGTCAGAGCAGCAGGGCCGCGGGCCGAGATGGCAAGTGGAAGGACTGGCACGCCGCCGGAGAAGACAAAGAGCTCTGGTGCGCATTAGGATCATGTGTCTGTCCATAAAGCCAGGAGAGAGAGAGAGAGAGAGAGAGAGAGAGAGAGAGAAAGAGAGAGAGAGAAAGAGAGAAAGAAAGAAAGAATAAAGAGAGAGAAAGAGAGAGAGCGAGAGAAAGAGAGAGAGAGAGAGAGAAGGAGAAGGAAAGATGGAAAGAAAGAGAATTGCTCACATCCCTTCTTACTGGCAGTCATGTTTTACCAGTGGTGGTCAGGATCCGAGATGCGCCCACATTTGGTAATGACTCATGATAAGCGTATCATACACAGCTCCAGTTCCACTATCGTCACCAATATTACTGCCCTGCTTGCGCTTTCCTGGCCAAAATGGACCGATGAGATGAAACATGGTTCCTGTAAAAAGTCCTGTTTTACGGTCGGTTATGCCAACCTAAACAATGCGTTGCTGTAGCTGAACAACTCGCCTGGCTGGATTGTGGCCTTGGTTCCCCTGCTTAACTGAAACCTTGCATTCGCTGTTTATTTATGGTTCCTTTCATTTATTTATTTAACTTTTTTTGTCTTGGATTGGAGAACCTTGTAACAATCTGGACGTAGCATTCGTGTTCACTTTTGGTTCTGTGACAAATGGTTAACGTCATTTAGAGTCGAGCACAGAGAACAGGGCCAGTGCATCAAACGACTGCACAAGCTCTGGGCCCAGTAATGTTGATAAGATCAGGCCAGCCTGCACCAAATTGCCATCACAATATATAGAATTAGTGAGAGTAATTTGCGACATACACAGTGAACAGGTGGTTCCAATACTACTGGTGGTTCCAATACTACTCAGCCCTGCAGCTTGTTGTGAAACCATTTATGTTGCAGTCATGCGTAGAATGAGAAATGTTGCCTTTAGGATGCAATTGTCAGAACTACAAATCGGCCTTGTGCATATCGATAAGTTGGATGCAAGCAGCGAGGTTGGGAACGGCATGTAGATTACCAATATGAGTCAATGTTCTTCAAAATCTCTTTAAGAAGTAAAAATGTTACCCATAGGAAGAGACCCACAGCAAATATACAGTATCAGGGTTATTTAATGGTCTCTCTCTCTCTCTCTCTCTCTCTCTCTCTCTCTCTCTTTCTCTCTCTCTCTCTCTCTGTCTCTCTGTCTCTCTCTCTTTCTCTTTCTTCCCCCTCTCCCTCTCTCTCTCTCTTACTCACTCAACTCAAACACACACACAAACACACACACACACGCACGCACGCACGCACGCACGCACGCACACACACACATACACACACACACACACACAGGCACACCAGCTCAAAGATGAAAGGGAGTGCTGTAGGAATGCAGGCGCCTCTTGGTGGCACATGGGGACATGGGATGGCAGGTTTTCATTCCCAACTTTGCACTTTTATAGAAAGTAAACATCCTGAAAATAACACGGTTTTCAAGTCAACCGCCGGGCGTCTGAAGTAAATCCCCTCAAATAGAGCCATATTTTTTAGAATGACTCATTGTAGGACTTGGTAAATACAGCAAACATGTTTGACTGTCACATTTGTTGTTGACCAAAGGAGTGTTTTCCATAGTAAGATAAAAAAAAAGATTAATTCAACGGGTATTTGCTTTTTTCTTTTGTTAAATGACCATTTTATTTTACATGCCAGGTCTGGAAAAGCAGGCCTGGTTTGTGTTCAAGTGCTGAATTCAGATTGAACCTAAATAGCTTGTCAGGCCACTTTCAAAAGAGGGATATTTGACAAAAACACAGGCTTGTTTTTTCCAATAACTGACCCCTTGCCAATGTCAGCAGGACAGCTAGCCTTTGGGACTGACAGTGCGGATGAAGTCAGAGCCCATGTTGATACTGAAATGATAATTTCTCATATCGGCGCTTTTCCTTTTTCAGCTGTCTCAGGTTTTTGTTTTTGCTGATAAACTCATAAAAGATGAATATTTTACGAGTCAAAATAGACTTAATGATTACCTCATACTTAAAATGCATATCATATCGGACCATAAAGGATAAACGATCTCTGTTCCATTCTTTTTGTTTCTGGACTGGGTTGTTTTTCTTTGCTCTCTCCAGCTCCCATTCTTTAGTGATGTGCCCTTCAGAGCACTTAGCAAATATAAAAAGAGAAATAAATATGAGAGGTAATAGACCCAGGGGACAGCAAAGTTGTACGTTGGAAAGTAAAACACACACAGTAATGTATGCTCTGCCTCTGACCCTTCCCTTCCATGAATACCTCATGTGCAACAGAGACACAAATCACGTCCGCTGTAAACATATCTGATGCAGCCAGCGGTTGGACTTTTTGGGATGCTCACTAAAGCATATCAGAACCTATACTTATCTGATATGTGAAAGCGGTGTCTCAAAGCCTCAAGACTCTGATTGTAATGAAATTTATCCCGATTAGCATCTGCGCTCCTCTGCAAAGGACATTTCTGATCAAAGGCTTCAGATCCCAGTCGCCACAGCACTTGGGACTGGGCTTTTGGGCCGGTTCTCAAGGGGTCACATGGTTTCCTCATCTGCTTATCCTCAAATAGATTTCAGTTTGTTTTCCCCGCTGTGCTTTTTTAAATGTGGGCTGGAGTTAAATAATAAGGAACAGCCTGATCTCTCGTCACTTCTTCTGAATATAGAGTATGGATCCATGTGCAGCCTTGTTTCTCAGGGGGATCATTGCCATGCACTTAACCCCAGAAACCTTCCACTGCCACATCCCCCCCTTTTAAAGACTTATCTGTCTGCACTGGGACAGTGGCCAACGTGGCTGCACAGAGCCCAATTTAGAGGCCTTGTCCCGTTGTGTTAAAGGATTTGTGCAGGATGATGCTGAGGGGCCAAACTTTCACTGAGGTGGCTGAAACTTGGCCTGACTGTTGGCATTTGTAAATCTCTCTCTCTCTCTCTCTCTCTCTCTCTCTCTCTCTCTCTCTCTCTCTCTCTCTCTTTCTTTCTCTTTCTCTCTATGCATGGAGAGACATTAGTTTTAGCTCCTTATGGACACTAAAGGAATCATAGCATCTTGCATAGTGTCTGTCTGTGCTCTCTTATTCATTCATATTTGCATTTTGGATTCAGAAGTCAAGGAACGCTGGAGTTATTTATTACTTTTGACTGGCAAGACCTAGATACGGTCACCAAGGGATCTAAATGACAACAGTTAAACAGAAACTGACATTACAGTAGACATCAGCCCATGTTTCCATCTCTCTCTCTCACTCTCTCTCTCTCTCTCTCTCTCCTGGATGAGCTTGGGCTGTAGGTTTAATTTACTGCACTTTATTGGTTGCAGTCCTTCATTCAGCAGGTTGGAGCAGAGACCTGGCCCACCCTCCTCTCCCACTCTCCCAATGCCAGTGACCACCCCCTCTTCCCCCCTCCTCCTGGTCCCCCCGCGCAGATAAATGGGTTCAGGCGGAATGGCTTCTGCACACAGAAATGGCTCACTTAGAAAGCACAGCAATCTGGTCTCACTTTCCGGTGTAGCATGTTTGCTTTTTCCATTCAAAAGTTTCTCCTGTGTTTGTGTGTGTGCGTGTTTCTGTGTACATATGCGTGTATTTGTGTGTGTGTGTGTGTGTGTGTGTGTGTGTGTGTGTGTGTGTGTGTGTGTGTGTGTGTGTGTGTGAACAGTGTGAGCATGTAGCAAAATTCAGGCCAAGACTCTAACTGTATGAGTCTGGACTTTGTAATAGCTGTAAGAGTTGCCCTTAGGGAAGAGCTGTGTGTTTGTGACAAGCAGGCAGTGCATGGGTCAGTGCACATAGGGGCGTGGGTCCACTCAAAACATACTCTAATGCTCTAATGTGTGCGTGTGTGTGTATGTGTGTGTGTGTGTGTGCGTGTGTGTGAGCGCGTGCACGTCTGCATTTGTAGATGGGAGATGAGCCAGTGGTCACGCTGTTCGGCCACATGCGGGGTCGGCCTGCAAATTCGCCAAGTGCTCTGCGTGCTAAACGGCGACACGAAGATGCCCGACAAGGACTGCAAGGAGAGCAAGCCAAGCGAGGTGCAGGCCTGCAACCAGGTGGACTGTCCACCAGCCTGGGAGACCGAGGACTGGCAAAAGGTAAGGGACCCCTCAGCACTGCTCTCCAACCCTTCAGTAGGTCCCGTCACACTGGTGGGACAAGAATGTTGGAAAATGAACGTTCTAAAGAATATCTGGGTTCTTCCTGAACTAGGGTAGGTAAAGCCAGTCATTATGTGTTACTGTAATGGCACATAGATCACAAGACTGATTGTGGGCAGCATCATGCTGTTAACAGCTGAGATGCTGTTATTGAAAAAGTCCCTGCTGAGTGCATAATGTCACTCACAACACCCTTCATCCTAGTGCACCCACACCTGTGGCGGAGGAAAGCAGTCCCGGAAGGTCTACTGCAAGCAGCGGATGGGCAGCGGAAGCTTCCAGAAGCTGAAGGACACGGTGTGTAAAGGTGTGAAGCCTGTGGCTCATCGGCCATGCGCCACGGACGACTGCCTGACTCCCCGCCTGGAGGGAGGAGAGTGGTCCAAGGTAAGGCTACCGCTCCCGTGGACATCACAGCCTCCAGGCCTCTCACTGTCATGTCAGATAGCACCTTGACATTATCTTGAGATAATAACACGCTGTGTCTAGATGATCTGTGAGAGCAGGAATCCCTTTTGGGGCGGCATTTCTTTTTTCCGACACATGAATTAAATATCAAGCAATCCTCTGTGTAACTGTGCCTTTTCTATCTCTGTGAAGTGTTCTCTGTGAAGTGTGTGTGGTTTCTGAAAGGTGTACGCTATAAAAAGCTAACAAAAAGCTTTTGTTCCTGACACAGAATTGTCCCTTACCGACACACTGATAAGGCACTTTGCATATCAAAAGATAGAATAATAGGGACACCACTCAATAGGCAAAGGCACACTTTCATCTTCTAATATTTGTCATGTGTGTGTGTTGTGTGTGTGTGTGTGTGTGTGTGTGTGTGTGTGTGTGTGTGTGTGTGTGTGTGTGTGTGTATGTGTGCGTGTGTGTATGCATGTGTGTGTGTGTGTGTGTGTATGTGTGTGCATGCGTGTGTGTGTGTGTGTGTGTGTATGTGCGTGTGTGCATCTGTGCGTGTGTGTGTGTATGTGTATGTGCGTGCGTACGTGCGTACGCGCGCACGTGTGTGTGTGTGTGTCCTACAGTGCTCTGTAACGTGTGGCACGGGGGTGCAGCGACGGGAAGCGGTGTGTCGCAGACAGACCCCCTCTGGGCATCAGGTGACCCTGAGCAGAGCCGCGTGCAGCGGGATGACCCCACCACCGCTCCTCAGGAGCTGCCGCATGGGACCCTGCAAAAGTGAGTGTCCGTCTGTCAACCTCTCTGTCTGTTTGCCTGCCAGGCAGTCTGTCTGTCTGTCTGTCTGTCTGTCTGTCTGTCTGAATCTTCCACCTCCCACACCAAAGAGCAGTGTGAGGTCCATGCAGTCAGTGGGAAGCCTTCGCTCCTCCAGTTGTCTGGGTGCCATGATTGGCAGATGACATGATATCATGTGCTGATTGTCGTACCTCTGGATGGAGAGCAGCAGCTGGAGCGGGGGCTGCCTTCCAGCGCCTTCCCCCATCACTGGGAGATCCTCGGCAATATGCGCAAAACATTAGTGTGTTTTTTTTTTGTTATGCTGCCTCAGTGGAAGGTGGATCAGTGCATCTATGCCGCATCCATGCCGCGGGTTGTAGTGCCACTGGGCGAGTACTGCTGCCATGGAATGCCCCCCCCCCCCCCCCACACACACACACACACAGAGTCGGCATGGCCTCTCACACTACAGTATCTGACTGTGTGAGCCATGATTAAATTCTCAGTGGCGTGATTCTGTGATTCTGTGAAAAGTTGTCTTTGTTGTCGGTTTGTTGTTGGCTTTGTTTGTGTTTCTGTTGCTTTATTCATATGATACGGTACAGGAGTTAAATAAAGATAAAAAAGTTCCCCTGTGTGGGGTTGGCTGCGATATTAAGGTTCAGAGCAAGAAGCCTGTGATTTATCACAAGCAAAATCTAAATAAAACTTGGCAGTGCTGAAAAGAAACCTCACTGTGAGACCACTTCCAGACATAAAGAGCCTGTACATTTTTATTTGGTTTGAAGCGTTTTCTTTATGTTTTCATATGTGTGTCACTCATTATCATATATCATTTTCTGCCTTAACTGGGCTTGAAATCAAGTCTGCTTTCATAAGCTAAGCATGCTAACTACACAGACAGACATGAAACAGTTGAGCTGGAGCTTTAGAAAATGCCCTTGGCCCCATGTGATACACTGTGTTGTATGATTAAAAAATGAGGGGGGGGTGGACTTATCTGATCTTAATTAATGTTGGAATGTTGAATCATCAGGTAGCCTCGGCCTGAACCCTGCAGTGAGCTGGATGCTTGCGGAGGGTGTGTCACTCTTGGAACAGCGAGCTCCGTTTGCATCAATGATCCTGTCAGCACTTTGCATCCACTCCAGCCCCAAATTTGGGTGTTAAGACTGGACATGTTGGATTCAGAGCGCTGTCTTGTACTTGGTTTTTTTATGAGTCCGCCGCTTGCCAGCACTGCAGTGGGTTGGAGAATTTACACAAGATCATTACAAGGGCATTAGCAGCAGCGCACAGTAAAACAAACCATAATCTTGTTATGTCCTAAAGTCGACAGACAAGTAATTGTTACATACTCGGCAGTGTCATTTTGTACTGATTGTATTGTCTGTTGTGTGATGGGCACATCTCACGTCCTAATTAGAAGTTGGACAGCTAAGCGGTTCTGGCGGGCTATAAAGAGTGAGTTGTGGTTCCTATGAAAGAACCACATTCCTGTGAAGGAACCACAATCTCGTCTGAATTTAATGTGTTGTCTTTGCAGAATATCGAGTGCCTGTGAAGACCTGTCCCACCATCCTGAGTGACCACCGCACCTACATCCAGACCCGGCCGGAGAAGCGGCTCCACTTCACCGTCGGAGGCCGTGCCTACCTGCTGCCCAAGACCTCGGTGGTCATCAAGTGCCCGGTGAGGCACACAAGCAAGTCCACCATCCACTGGCTGAAGGACGGGAAGGACCTGCCGGGCTCCAAACGCATCGGCATCACCAAGTCTGGCGCCCTCCGCATCTACAACCTGGAGGCCAGCGACATCGGCGTGTACCGCTGCGTGGCCTACACCGCCACGGCGCGCTTCATCCTCAAGCTCATCGGCAGCGACAACAAAATCCTGGAGCACCCGGAGGGGAAGGGCTTCCCGGGAGATGCCGACGACCCGATAGCCGCCCTGGGGGAGAACTGGTGGATGCCTCGCTGCTTGGACATGGACCACCTGATCCCAGGTTGGCAGCAGCAGAGCGAGTTCTACGTGCCTGAAGCTCAGTCCCAGGGCACGGGCCCCCTGCAGACCCTTGGCAACTCTGTGCTGAGTTCCAGAGGCACTCAAGGGCCCGTCGTCCAGCTGCCGGACAGGCGCTTGGAGGCCAGCGTAGGCTACGGGGCCTTCAGCCTGCTCCCGGCGCACTACGAGGAGCTGACGAAGAACATGAGTGACCCGGAGCAGAACACCAGCGAAACAGACAAGCTGAGCGCCCAGCCCAATCATAAGTCCAGTGAAGATCCGTCCAGCCCACGGACGACAAGCAAGAAGGAAGAGGGGCCGGGCGAGGCCGGTGGCCCTAGGGACAAACACCAAGACAAAACAGTTAATTCCTCTGAGCGCGCCGTGGACAAGGAGAGCAAGAGTCCCAAGAAAGCGACCATCACACGGCACGAGCAGCATGGACCGCTCATGAGTTTCCAGAGGGACATGAGGATATACATCGGCAGGGTGGCCTATCTGACCAATGCCACACGCAGCCTCTCCCTGCTCTGCCCTGTCCATGGCGTGCCTCCGCCCACTGTGTCCTGGACTAAGGACGGAGCTCCGTTACAGTATAGAGAGAGGTAGGACTCTGCATGTTTACTGCACTGCATGTTTACTGCTGGACTTCATGTGTCTTATGTAGGGATACTGAAGTATGAGAACAGATTTGTTGTGCCTCTCCTGTCTTTATTGTACTTCCAAAACCTCTGCAACATGTGTATAGACACAGAATGTGTTTTTGTTATCGGTCTGTTTTCAGGTTTATTTTCCATTACTTTTGCGATTTACTGGATTGTGATAAACTGTTTTGGTGACTGAGAAACAC
The DNA here is from genome assembly GCF_017589495.1 of Alosa alosa. Lineage (NCBI taxonomy): Eukaryota > Metazoa > Chordata > Actinopteri > Clupeiformes > Clupeidae > Alosa > Alosa alosa. The sequence goes on from NC_063202.1 coordinate 16,964,125, forward strand.
TAAAAAACGGACATTAGAATTCAGCTGCAGTATTGCCTGACGGGGCCAGACAGTCACTAAACACTGTCTCCACTCTTTCCGGCCAAGGCATGTGCCAGATCTAAGGCACTCTTGGCTGAGCAAACACGCTGCAGACCTCATTTTAGCACTGATCCATCAGCGGCAGTGGCATAGGAGCCTACGCCGCCACTAGGAGAGGGTCCTCTGCCAGCTCTATTCCCTGTTAGATCACCCATGCCTAAAACTACAGCTGCTGCCCACAAGAAGAGCAGCAATGTACAGCAGGATAATATACATTTATGTGCCGTGAAACTTTTGCTCAATCTGAAAACAGAGCCCCTGTTCATAGGGTGGAGGCCAATCAGAGTGCGTTTTTGTGCCCTGGATCTCCAAAGCCGTTCCTAGTTTGGAGGTGAATGCAAATGCTTTCGCGTGTTTACATTGTTTTTGCCTGGCGCTGGCGCCTGCACATTGATTGCCCCAGCTCGTGCTTTCGCTGGGCGCTGCCGGTCAGCTTGTCTACAGCTTACCGTCTGGCAGCCGCCTGCTTGTGCCGTCCCTTTGGAAACAGCAGCTCTGTTTACCCCAGTCCCTGTTGCCGGGCCCCAGTGTGCCAGCAGCGGGATTAAAGCGATAAAAGCTCCCAAGGCTGGTGCGGGGACTCAACCCCCGGGGGCCTCGGTTCCATTTGGCTCTCGGGCCAAGCACAACACTGGCCCTTGGAGGTATCACCCTCCGATTTTTAAGGGCTGTTTTGCTGACCTTTTCCACCGGCCTTTCGCCCGTTCACCCGGTCTGTCATCTGCCTCAGCTAATTAACGCAACCCTGTGCAGTCTGAGGAGAGGAGAGGCAAACTCACATGACAGTAGCCGCGGCCGATGCAGCTTAGTGGTTCGAGTGCTCGAGACCCATCAGCAGTCAGTCTCGCGGGGATCTCTTCAGACAGTGAGCAGCGAAGCCATTAGTGTCTGGTTGGTGATGTCGGCTCATGTTTAGTCTTCCCTTTGTCTGAACAGGAGCTTCTGTGCATCTCAGAAGCACGGCGCGGACCACACAGCTCGCTGAAGAAGAATCACTGGGCTTCTGTAAGAAGATGACGATTAATATTCTCCTCCGTCCCTATGAAAGTCTAGACCTCTTTTTTTTACCTCATTACTGTGTCAGCACAGCGACGCATATGGAACTGATAATCCTATCGCTTAAGGTCCTGCCAGTCAGTCAGGTCTGATTGATGGGCCTAAACGGACAGGGTCTTTTTTTGCCACGCTAAACCATCTCGTGACGAGCCTTATTCCCCACGCCGCTCGCGGCCTCAATGCTAATGCGGTGTGGCAGCTTGAGCGGCGAGCCAGCCGGGCTCCGCCGACTGGACCCTTGAGGGGTTCCTGCCTGTAATCAGGGTCATCTTGGACCTGTGGAAAATACCGGTAACATCTGAGAGGGAGCTCAACTCAGATCCCGGCGCGACGCTGCCCTCCCCCCCCCCCGCCTCCCTCCTCCTACCCCTGTAGCATCTCCTCAGCAGCCATGTGTTCGCCACATGAAGGAGCTCCACGTGCTGAAGGGCCCCTCTACGGGAGGGAGGAAGGGGCCTGGGCCCGCCCTGCATACCAATTAGACTAAAATTATAGGCGAAATCATTGGCCTCACCGATTAGCATGGTTAACTGTTCAACTATGTTAACAGCACAGTGTGCGGCACCATAAAATAATGCTCAGCAAACGCTCACTTTGCAACCACAGGGGTTTATCTGTGTTGCTCTTGCACATTGGATACGTTCAGCTTTCAAATGTTCAGGTTGAATGTGTTATCACTTCAGGTTGGACCTGAATTGATTTATTTAATTGATTGGTGTGTTTCGTGTAGTACAGTGATGGTGTTCAAACTCTATGAAACGGAGCAGCCTTGCCCGCATGTAGGCGCCTTCTGATTTCCCCAGATGAGGTGAACGGCAGTGCAGTGGACGGGCCTGGGGCTGGGGGTGCAGGGGGGGATACGTCTGTACAGAAGCCCAGTCTTGTGACCTCTCGCCGGGGTCTCTTTCTTCGGGCCCGGCCCCTCTCCACTCCTCTCCTCTCCTCGCAGCTGAGGAACCCCGCAGAGCGTGTGGATGCAGAGCTGTCTCCGCCTCTGCTTTTACAATGTCAGCATTTACTTTTGGCCAGAGCCGAAATGCGAAAAAGGCTCCGTCTGATTGACATTCACAGACTCTTGAGCTGCGTGAAGCTTCGCCTCCGCGCTCGGTTCGCTCTGGGATCCTGCCATGGGGATGGGGAGGATTCTGAGAGGGAGCAGTATCGGGTGATCAAAGAGAAGCACCCCACCCCATAAAGCAGGCGTGTTTGGGATCATGTTATCTTAAGCTCATTCATTCAATCATTTTGATTACTTTCTCACTTCATACACTTATCTGTTATGAGTTATGGAGTGTTATACTTTTTAGTAACATTCCATGTTAAGTTAATATAAGATAATCATTTGTTGATCACACAACAGGTAAACTGAATTCGTTCAAATAGTAGGCTTTATATGCGTATCCAGGAACTGTTTGCGTTCTGTTGGTATAGCAGCACATTTTCGAGTGCTCGGCGCTGAGGTGTGTTTTGAAAGAGCAGCCATTGATGAGGTGCGCATTGGAGGTGTCCAGCGCACATTCCCACATGCTCTTTTCCGAGAGGGTTGTGTGGGAGCAGGACAGGGGCCCTTACGGCGCCCCTGAGGGCCATAAAGCAGCGTATGCGTTTACCAGGCCACCTCTCTCTCTCTCTCTTTCTCTCTCTCTCTCTCTCTCTTTCTTTCCCTCGGTCCAGCAGCAGATCCTCCACTCCTCCGCGCCGGCCCGCACTCTCTCACTCTCCAGCACAATATATCACCACTGCCCGTTCCCATCGCTCCTCTCTCGAACAATAGTCTCTTTTCTCCGCATCTAGATGTCTAAACATGAACTCTCATCGTGCTAGCTCACTGCGTTAACAACGGGCTTAGCTCGTTAAATTCAAGTCACATTTGAAGAGTGCGTGTGGAGTTGCTCGTTTCTTCATATGCATTTAAGTCTTTCAACATCCTTCTTGGTCTTTGCTCTCCCTTGTTCTCTGGTAATATCTAATCCAGATCCCTGTTGGCTGTGCGCTCCTATTAGTGAGTGATGCACATTGAGTGTCTCAGCACATGCCGTTCCCATGCGTGGCAGATGAAGTGTGTCGGTGCTGCCCACTGACTGACGGCCACTGACATGGGGGACTGAGAGACCGATGAGCTGAGGAGAGGGAGACGAACAGAAATCTGCTACGTTGTCCTCCGGTTAGCAAGCGACCACCGATTAGCCGTTAAAGACGCTGAGCCGAGGACACTTGCCTGCCACATGCCTGCTGAGGCGATCAGGCCCTCGCCTGGTCTGGCTCGGCTCGCCCGCCCCACTGCCATCCCAGGGATGAGCTGACGAGGTGGGGGAGGGAGGGGTGGTGAGGGAGGCTCCCTGATGCCGCAGACAGGCTGTCTGTTTTAATAGAGCCCTGGGGCTCCAATGCGGCTCCCTGGTGTCCACAGCCCCAGCCAGCCTGTTGGAGAGGTCTGCCGGGCTCCGTCAGGTTCCTTCTCAGGCCGTCTGGAGGCTCGCTTACAGCGCCGCAGCTCAGGTTTACTCCCGGGGAAGCCCCAGACACGCACAATAAATACTCTCTAATCACCTACATAAACACCTACCGCCCCCCACCCCAACTTCTGACAGGCCCGGCTCGATGAGTGCCTGATTGCGCTGTGGAGTTACACAAGAGAAGACCAAAAATAGACATGTTTTTTTGGAGAGGATACCACCTGATTGATGTCCAGGAAATCCAATATTTTAACAGCTCGTCTGTCCGGTCGGATCCTGGAATGCCAGGTGTGATTAGAATGGATCGCTACCCTTTCAAGGGCGTTATCGGAGGGAAGATGAAACCGGTCCTGTGTGTGTGTGTGTGTGTGTGTGTGTGTGGTGTGTGTATCTGTGTGTTGTGTGTGTGTATCTGTGTGGTGTGTGTGTCTGTGTGGTGTTTGTATCTGTGTGGTGTGTGTGTGTGTGTGTGTGCTTGTGTCTGTGTTTGTGTGTGTGTGTGTGTTTGTGTGTGTGTTTGTGTGAGTGTGTGTGTCAATGTGTGTCTCTGTGTGTACATGTGTGTGTGTGTGTGTGTGTATGTTTCTGATTTCACCACAATAACCAAAGCGCTCCGGCCCTCGTCGTTGTCATAACCCCGCACTGACCTGGCGTAAGTGAATTTGTCCGGTAATTGTTTACAGTAATGTGGCGTACCTGCGTGCTTAAGGAATCACAAGCCGTAACTCTACACTTGCTGGGGCACAGAGCCCTTTCAGGTCACTGAGGAGACTGTCTCTGGCTTCTTCTCTCCCCCAGGGTGCTGTGGCAGGACCTGGAGGGGCTGCACATCTACAAGCCCAGCCTGGAGGACGCCGGCCTCTACAGGTGCACCGCCACCAACGACTTGGGCTCCGACTCGGAGAGCTCCCAGCTCCACCTCGCTGGTAAGCTCCTCGACCGCCGTCCTCCATCCATCAGCCAGGCCACTCTCTGCATGGCCTAGGATTACATAACCAAGTCGTGATGCATGCATATTGCATATCAGACAGAGGACATGCAGTGTTTGCACACAGATGTCCACCCACTGATGTTGTTAAGGGCTGCCTTCCAACTTGATATACCCACTCACATACACCATTACGTCAGCATGTTTCCTATTGACCATCATTACCCTTAAGTATTTAACAGTCATAGCATAACAGGCCTATAATTATTTGATTACAGCCATAGATGACCAGTATTGCATCTACTCAGTGGGCCTACAGATTTTAATCAAGTGGCCCTTCAGATGAATACACAGCTGTGCTCCTTTGGATGTGGTTTCAATATATAATGTTATCAAATAATGTGGAAGTAAAAAAATAGAAGTCCATTTCCTGACACCACTACCTACATCAGGAAGGTTTCCTTTTTTATGGCCCAGCTAACACTCATTGTTGAAGCCTTTGTGCAGATAGTTTGTGTACAGTGAGTCAGCACTCTTCCAACAGCTCATCTCTGTTAAAAACCTAACCTAACCTAATGTGACCTTGATCTGTTGGTGACAGAGTACCCCAAGATCGCTCTGTCCTGGAGAAATGTGTCTGACCTGAGCAGTTCTGCCCTGAGCGCCGTGGTGGGAGGCTGGATCAGGGTGCGTCTGGGAGTCAACCTTATGCTGGACTGCCCAGTCACAGGTCAGTAACATCAAAGACAGTCACCATTCCTCAGAAGAACAGAATATGACTTTGGATGTAGTTCACAATTTTGTATGGAAAAGGATTTTCCCCTAGCTTGGGTTTTCCCATGCTGCCTTACGCGCGCAATTTTATTCACGCTGCTAGGCAGCCTGGATTGTATGGACTTCGTTTTCACCTCAACGAAGGAACCAATCACAGAACGGAGGGAGGGCAGCAAGACGATGACGACACACCGAAGCCGTTATGAGCTATGCACAGACGCATTTGATAGACATTCGTAGCGCCCAATAAACGGCTCTGGGCATTCGTAAACCACGTTTCAAATACGAGAAAATTAATGTTTAGTTCCCAGACCCCATCTCAATGAGATGAGGTCTGATGTTAGCCAGGCTAATTTTCCCCTAGAAATGGTTTAAATTCATGCATATCATGGATGGATGGTAGCTTAGTGCACATAAGGATTGCCGCAGCAGCAAAAGGCTGGAGAGTATTAAAGTCTTATTCTTCTCAAGGACAGCAATCATGCTCCAGGAATACTTTCTGAATACCACAAATAAATTAAATTCTTGTCACGTCTGAAATATCCCACAATCCCAAGTAACACATGGTGAATATTTACATATCATGGGTTTAATGGATCCTATCTACACCCCAGTAAGGAAATGGTGAAGGTTCCAGGTAATTGGAGAGAAATTGTCTGTAATGTCAATATACCTTTCAGGTTGTTATTGGTCTTGCTGCGGATTTATGAGTCCTGCATCATTTATAAAACGAATCTTCGGGAGTTAAGAAAAGGTGACGTTTTTCTTTCTCTCTTCTCATCTATGCGTGTCAGGGTTGTAAATGGACTCCCACTCTCTCACGGAGGTCGTGTAAACTCAAAGTCAACAAGCAAAAGGGATTTTCTTTTGGGGGGTGGAGAGGGATGGAGAGGGAAAGAGAAAGAGAGGGAGAGAGAAAGAAAGGAGAGAGAGAGAGAGAGAGAGAGAGAAAGAGGGGCTAGTGAGGACAGGACCCCAGCTCCTTCAGGCTCAGTGATTGCATTCATCCTGTGGATGCTGGCAGAGCCGCCAGGGAAAAACACCTGCTGCCAACAATGCCCTCAGTGCTGCCGACTTGGCCACCGCTACCACCGCCTGCCCGCCCGCTCGCCTGCCCGTCGACACCGAGTGCCCCTTTTCATCACGATTTGAGTGTGGAGTGAGGACACTCGGAAAAGGCAAAACAAACAAGATATAAATAATGGCTCCTTTCCTGGGCTCTTTTGGGAGGACGAGCGGAGTCGTCGGGCCTGTGCGAGGGATCTCTGTAAGCAGATACGGCCACTCACTCATTACCCCTTCGCCCGGGCCAGCTGCAGCCCACAGCCCCTCGAACTCATAGGAAGTCTGTCCGAGACCCAGCTGCTGACCCTCCAGCTTGATTATGCCGACCCGAAATGTCAAATGTCCCCGGCCTCTGCTTTCAGCGTAAGGACAGCGGTGGAAATAAATACACGCAAGTGATGCGGAGCCAGTAGGATGCCAGAGTAGGATGTAAAGATTTGCATAAGAGGTTTTGTGTGTGAATGTATACAGTGCTAAACAACACATGGGCTCTTTAAGGAGCTGTGCCGTGGCCTAGCAGCGAGATCTCATCATCATCTTGATTGCAGAAGGGAAATTTAATACGCGTTGGGGAGGTCAGCAAAGAGAGCCTGAGAAAACAGCACTGACAAAGACGGCACACACTGATGGGTGTGTGTGTGTGTGTGTGTGTGTGTGTGTGTGTGTGTGTGTGTGTGTGTGTGTGTGAAAGAGAGAGAGAGAGTGTGTATGTGTTGAAACAAGAGAACAGGCCGATCTTATTAAAATGTAAATATTTGAGGGAAATGAGGTGGCAATCATTAAATCATTAAAACATTTGTTCTAGGCAAAACAGCTTCAGACAAAAAACAATAATGTACCACACAAATTGAGTTTCAGAGAGCACTCTGCTACTCTGATTCCTCTCCTTGCATAATATTGCAAGTGTATATTTTAATGGGCTGTCAACATTTTGTGTGTGTGTGTGTGTGTGTGTGTGTGTGTGTGTGTGTGTGTGTGCGTGTGTGTGTGTGTGTGTGTACGCGTGCGTGTGCGTGTGTGTGTGTGTGTGTGTGTGTGTGTTAGTGTGTAATGTGCATCTTTATTGGCTAATTCCTTTGAATATCTTTACAACAGCTCACCCTTGTGGTAGACAGTATCAGGGTTTCCTCTCCATTCCAACAATGACAGACGACCTGACAACAATATGCACTTCTGACACAGACTGGCAAAAACATGACATTTGTTACTGTGGCTGCATGTTAATTCCCATGTTCACTGTACTTTTGCCTTTTACACGTAAGTAGAGTGAGTCAGTGTGTGGTAAAATAACAAGGTGGCTGATAACTCACTCCTCTGCTGCAGTAAAGTTTCATCAGGGCGTTGAGGCTAATGTCATCTATTATAACTTCCTGAAATAATCCGTTTTTACTGAAATAGCTGCCTGAAGTTGTTGTGAACAGTATTAAAATGGCCACAGAGAGTAGAGAAGTCAGGACGTGTAAGAGATGAGCTCCTCTAATGGCCAGAGGATGAGATGAGCCAAAATCTACATGACAAATGTCATGCAGATGAGTTCGGCTGCACCGCTAGAGGAGAAAGTGGTTCTTCACACCTTGGATGCTAATGAGAAAAAAGGCTGTGGGGGAATATGATGATTTTGAGGTGGTCCCAAACGAGAACATAATTTTAAAAATATATTTGGAATGATATTTTAGGAAGGTAGCTACTTGACACTGAGGCAAAACATTTTACACAGTTGTCGGCTGCTGTAAGTGTGTATCAGGTCCCCCAAATGTGTAGTGTTTTTTCTTACCTCTGTCTATGGAAATATTATCATCAGTTTTATGAAATAGCTGACATATTTTTGAATTATGAGTACTCTCTGTCAGGTATCTTTGTAAGGTGTTTGGTATGGGTCAGTCAGTTGCTGGGTTTCTATCCAACTTATTTGCACATTTTATGAAAATTTGGCTAAAAGAAATGTAAGTCTGTATGCATTTCCATCTGTTGTTAATGTGAATTAAAAATGGACACTTCAAGGAAATGTCAAGCATTTCCACTTAGGCTTTCCTGTTCAACTGGTCAACATGGAATTGGAATGGAAACAGCTACTTACGGCACGTGTTGTCTGATTGCTATAATGCCGCCCTGTCGTCATGGCTGGGCTCTCCTTGTTCTACTTCAACTGTACCTGAGTCTGTCTTTAATAATGAGTCGTATTGGTGAGGAAAAAAGCCTCCAGGCAGCACTCTGTACCACTTAAGCACTCTGTCCCACTATAACTCACTCTAATGTCTGTCTTTTTTCCACCATTTAGAGGGTGCCCCAAATTTGGCAATAGTTTTGTCCTGTGCAATCATTTTTGCCTCCTTTTTTTGAGGGAAAAGGGGCTTAATAAAACTCAACATATGCTTCTCATTGATGGAGATGCAAGACTATTAGGGAAATTGAGTGGACATTTGCGATTAGCATTCGTTATACTGATTTGTACAAGTAGGCCTGCTTTGTGTTATACTGTGTTTGCTCCATTGATCTGTGCTATGAATAGACACTTTTCATTAGGTGGGAGTAATATGTCTGTGATTGATATTCGGGTGTCTCGGTGCTGGTTCTCTCCTAACAGGTGTCCCACAGCCAACAGTCAGCTGGCACAAGAAGGAGGGCGCGCTGAACGGCAACGCTCGACTCTTCGTCAACGGCTCGCTGCTGCTCCAGAACGTCACCCTCCAGAACTACGGAACGTACTCGTGCGTGGCTGCCAACCCAATCGGAAAATCCTCAGCCTCCAGCCACCTCCACGTGTCTGGTGAGTTCCAAGGTGTGCTCTTGCCGTCGTATGTCATGCTCCGGTTCGGCCCGTGACGGGTAGCACAGGAGCCACCGCGTGGATCCACTCAATAGCACCGGTGATTTAGCGCGCGCTCACTTTCGCGCCGCTGCTCTTTTTCCACCCGTGTCAGCCCGCTGACTGTCCCGACACATGAGTGGCGTATTGATATTGGCACCAAGAGGCACATCATGTTAAGAAATACTTCGCTTGGAGGCCAAGTTGGAACACTGGCAACGCCAGTCCTTACTGGGGTGGTAAACTCTGTCTAGCGTTATACAGTTTCTTTTTTATTCTTTTTTTTTTTAAAGTTGCACCCCATAGAGGATATACATTCATGGTGGAGGACTGGAGCCATTTTTTGAAAATATGATACAGACATATGTAACATGTAATGTAATGGAGCCATAAGGCAAAAGTCTCAGTGGTGGGTGGGTGGTCTCTTCATAGCCTTTTAGAGACACCCACACAACATGACAGCAGGTTACTATCAAGTGAGTGGTTTTATTTTTGGAAGTACATTTTCCAGGGTGGTGTTTTGTAAAATACTTATTTTACTGTAGTAGGCTCAAAGTCATAAAATGTAATAACTGTCATCAAATTCATTGTGACATTCTGGGTTAAGCATGTTTGTCTAAATTAATTTGTTGTTGTTATGCTGAGTTTTGATTGATTGATTGATTGATTTATTTATTTATTTATTTATTTATTTATTTATGATTGCCATTGTCACTGTTTTGAGTAAATTATTTTGGGTTATTTGTTACAGGAGCCACACAGGCCTTGTCTGAGCACCAGGGGTCCGTGCCGAAGGAGGGAGCCCGGAAAAGAGTCCTCATGGCCTCCCGTATCGGCACCAGGGCCATGGTCCAATCTGGAGACATCCTGCGCATAGGTATCATCCAGTTCAGCATTTATATCTCTGTCTGAACACTGTTGTATCTGTCCTGTTCCTTTGATCATAGTAGCTGTATATTGAATAACCAAGACAGGCTTTTGTATCAACCTCAGTTACCATACTTAAGTTTGGCCTTCATCAAGAAAAGTACTTCCGACTGTTTCTGGAATATGATGTGGATTTGCGACTGATTAATGGCTTATGGACATGCACTGAACTGGAACTGTAGATGAATCCGTTAACTCACTCACGTCCTTCATTAACTCTTCAAGTCAGCTGTGAGATGAACGCAGTGACTCACTGTAAGCACACATGTGCCTGTAATGAGCCTTCATGTTGTGGTGGCTGATTGGGCGAGCGTGTCTAATGGGTCTGGATGCAGATGAAAGCAGGCTCCGCTATGTGTGTGTGTGTGTGTGTGGGGGGGCAGTCCCACACACAGGAGCAGGCTCATCAGGAGAAATTAGGAATGACTGGCGGCCTCATTTCTCTCCCGCCCCCACTCCTCTCTGCTTCTCCTCAGGGTGTCCGGTCGTTCCAAACCACAGAAAAGCCATTAAGTGGTACTTCCAGAACCAGACGCTGGAGGAGACCCAGGGCCTGCGCCACCGGTTGTTGGTGGGGGGACGGGTTCTGGAGGTGAACACGCTGCACGGGAGGTTCGACGGACGCTACAGATGCCAGACGCAGACGGACAGCCAGCTTCTCTCCGCCTGGGTCCACATCAGTGTGGAAGGTCTGTGTCTGTGTGTGCACTCCCGACACACCACACCCCCAAAAACAACTGTTCCTGATCAGTCATCACATTATCCCATAGTTGGCCCGACATCTGAGAATGACCCATAATCAGTCTGCGCCCAAGCTGTTCTCGCACTGGTTTTGTCACACTGTCCCACTCGCGGATCACCTGTCTGGACATGCTAGGCCAATTCACAGGATGGCCTTTGTGCTGTCACTTCGCATTCCACACTGGGCGACTCTGTGGACACAGCTGGGACCCATCATTAAACCTTAATGAACCCGGTCAATTGTAGCACTTTAAGTCATCAAAAATGACCTGTCATGGGCAGTATTTGGCATTTCACACAGAGAGAAGGAAAAAGACATTAAGGAAGGGGGAGGGGGAGGTAGTACAAACAGAATGTTCACCGTTATGTCTCATGTTTTTTTCACGCTTGGAAAGCAGAATTAAAAGACAGAGCCCGAGGAAATAATAATAAAAAAGTGAAATATCCAGTCAATGTTTTATATTATGCCTTGAAGTGAATAAAAGTGGTTCTGTTTCGTGGAATGCCAAGTTCTTTGTATCTTTTTTAAAGTTAACATAAACAAATGCTTGGAAGCATAAAATCACAAGAGCCGAGGACAAAGCATGCCTAATCAACAGTAAGGCCAAAACACAGCCCCAAAGCAAATCTATTTGTTAGATTTCTGTCCTCAACAGAAGCCAGACAAAAAAACCCCAATGTAAAGCCAGGCAGGTTCAGGTTCTTCTCTAGAGTTCTCTTCACATCATGTTTTAATCAGAACAAAAATGACCCAAGTGTACCCCTTGGGTCGTAATAAGCATGAGATCAGTGTTTCTCTGCTGCTTATTGTAAATGCTGGTGTCTGTTATGAATGATCCGCTCCGCTCTGCTCTGCTCTCTAATGGCCATGTTGTGTTTTGCCCACGCAGAGTTCTCCTGGCAGCTGGGCGACTGGAGTGTGTGCAGCGCCACCTGTGGCAGCCGGGGGACTCAGACGAGGAGGCTCCGTTGCATCAGTCCGGAGGACCGGGAGGTGCCCCCCTCCACCTGCCACCACCTGGCCAGGCCAGTGACCTCCCCCCAGGCCTGCAACGTCAAGGACTGCCCCGCCAGGTCCATATATATGCATTTACATGTATTAATTTAGCAGGCGCTTTTCCCAAAGCAACTTACAGTACATATGTCAGCTATATTACAAGGGCATTGTTACATTGTTCCCGGAGTAACTCGGGTTTAAGTGTCTTGCTCAAAGGCACAACGGTGGAAGCCGGGAATGGATCCCACAACTTTTCTGGCTACTGCATGCTAGCCCAGCTCCTTAACCACTACGCTACCACTGCCCGCATTTACCGTCCATCATCGTTTCTCTCTGCTGTCCACCATACTTGCGAGCACATGACCTGGTAGATCACTTGAAAGTGCATTTTTTCCCCCCACAAGTTCAAGGGGAGGAAAATCCAGGCGGCAAGCAGCAGAAACCCACTTGACTGTAGGCCCTCTGGCTGTATGATCGGTGGCCAAGCTGCTTCTCCCCATGAAAAAGCCCATCAGTCATTGCCTCCTGACGTTTGTTTGCACAGGGGCCGTGCAAACGCTCCGCGAACAACATGAATCAACCACTATTGTTCCTGCAGGGCCCATCGAGTCGGTGCGCTGTACCATCTGAATGTCACAGCTCATCAATATCAGTTGCCTTGATTGGTAGCTGAGGCCAATAAGCAGAAAGCAGAGAGAGCAGAGCTGGATCATGTCTACCTATTCACGAAGGTCGGAGCACTTCTCAACAGGGCACTGGAGTTTAGCACACTTCTTTTTTTTGACTGGTTGCTTTTATGAAAATATGAAAACTCAGAGCATGGAAAAAAAAAAAACATTTTTCATTTGTCGTCCCTGCCCATGCCAAAAACATCATCTGATTATTGCCATGCACACTGGCTCTACCATTAATCAAAAAGATCAACTCAGTCTGCAAAACTGCTTAGTGTCTTCTCCGAACTATCAACAGGGGATCCTCACACAAAGCGGGTCTTTGTTGCTGCCCCTGTTCGCCTGACCAATCCCAAAACCTGCTCTATCCCATAACTCAGGACCTCATATGAGAACTGACACCCTTAATGTTCGAGATAGAACGTGTGCTTTGGGCCGGCCTCCGGTGACTAGCAGTAAAAATACCATTTTGAAAAAATAACATGTCTGTCATGGCGGATACGGAGTTTCACAAGTCATCTTGCACAAGAATGTGTTTAGTTTGCACATGTTAGCCATACAGAGAAATTACTTTTGGACCTCTGCTTACTTTCAGTGAAGGAGTGAGTTCAGCATTTAAGTCTGGCATGATTACTGTGGAGCATTTTGCATGAACTTACTGTATACAGTATGCAATCCTATATTGCCACATAAAGGTATTTGTGTGTTTTCATTGGTATCTTTTTGCAGTTGGGTGGCCACTGTCTGGTCCAGGTGCTCTTCCACCTGTGGACGTGGCTTCAGGCAGAGGCAGGTGTCGTGTCAGCAGGTGGAGGCTGTGGGAACGGTGCGCATTCTGCCCCCGTCCAGCTGCGTGGCGTCTGCTCGGCCTGTGGACCGAGAGGACTGCGCCACTGACACCTGCGCTGAGTGGGTGACCAGCCCATGGGGTCAGGTAAATCACAGTGCTCCTCCGTTCTAGTTTGTTGTGACTAATTGATTGATTGATTGATTGATTAATTAATTGATTGAATGTTGTTCATGTATTGTTGAGTCCCTGCGGAAATTACTGGTTTCATTCTAATGTCTCTGTTGGAGAAATATTAGGGATAACAGATCTTTGAATTGTAGGTTGTAGTTCAGTCAAACAATCATAAAACCAACCCCAGTGGTGTGTTTTAAAAGCTTTGAATGTCTTTGTGCTTTTGCTTTTGCAGTGTACAGGGCGATGCCTGGGCCCAGGCGTGGCCACTCAGAGCCGAACAGTGATGTGCAAGCATCTGAACAGCTCAGCCAGCCCCAGAACATCGTGTGATCCCAAAGACAGGTGCTGACCTGGATCCCACAGCCGCCAAACACATTCTCTATGCAGCACGGCTGCTCGGCGTGGAGAAAGTATTGATTTGTGCAGGGCGTTGCTGCAGTGAGAAATCCGATACCCCTCACATTGGACACCACGCGCATCTAGAGGCTCTCTAATGCATTCCGTGCCGTGGCCCATGCACTCCCGTTGCCGTGGGCTCGGAGTCAATCTGAAATGGAGATCACATCGGTTGCCCTGCAGCATTTCCCCAAACAAAACAAAACAACCCACTGACTTTTTCAGAACTGACTTGACATTCTCACTTTCCTCGTTTGAATGACACATAGATGTTTGCATTCCTTGTAGAAACTTCTTTCTGTCAGGGAGATGATTTAGATGTTTGTTTTGACTTGTAGTGACTGATGTCTGACTGCCGCCTCTCTTTCCTATTAGGCCGGTGTCGGCGCAAAACTGCTCGTCAGATGCGTGCGATGTCCACTGGAGGGTGTGGCCCTGGCGACTGTGCACGGTGGCCTGTGGCAGCGGGTTCCAGTCGCGCCGCGTGGAGTGTGTCCACCGCCAGACCAACAAGACCCTGGCCGACCAGCAGTGCACCTGGCAACGGCGCCCCATCTCCTGGCAACACTGCAACATCACGTCCTGCAGCAGTAAGATCCTGTTCTGTTTCCCACCATATACACACACACACACACACTCTCTCTCACTCACACACACACACACACACACACACACTCTCTCTCTCTCTCACTCACACACGTGTGCGTCCCCTCACAGCTTTTAATAAGGGCATATCTGGCATGCCCACCATGTGTCTGTGTGGAGTAGCCTTTGTGCTGGTGCCTCTTCAGCCAAGCTCCTTTCATGTTGTCCTGTGAAGCACTTTAAGTGTCACTCGAGTCCTTTTACTTGTTTTCAAGTGGAGAAATACCCTATAAAACCTGAAACTGGTAAATTGCCCCGCACATGGTTTTATAATATAATGTCTGGCATTGCAACTGGCCATTGAGACCCATTGGCAGTGGATTGGTGTGGCACCACCCCTCTGTCATAAGTAACTGTGCACTGTCAGTACCTGTATGAAATGCCTATTAGTTTAGTTGAAGCACATGTGATGATCTGTCTGTGACCCTTTTATTTCTTTATGTTTAGGTGAATGCAAGGATACCACCCATTACTGTGCGGTAGTGAAACGTCTTCAGCTGTGTCTGGTGGAGCTGTACAGACAGAGATGCTGCGAGTCCTGTTCTGTGGACACACACCCCATCTAGTGTTCACTACTGAGACCTTGAGACTTTTAAGTCAAAATGCTTCTAGAATATTCAGCTGCTGGCCTGGAAAGACACACCTGAAAAGATGGGAACGTTTAAACAAAACAAAACAAAACAAAACAAAAACAAGTCCCCTGCGACTTGACTGAATTCTTGAAGAGGATGTTTTGGACATCTTTATGTGGCTTGGACGCATTCGGATCCTCAGACTGAGTGACCTTTTTTTTTTTTTTTTTTTTTTTTTTTTTAAATATTGACTTAATGTGCTTCTGACCACAGCTCTGCCACAACATCTCCACAAAAAATTGTCCTGCAGTCTTAGTAAAACTGGATCAGCTGGCCAGCAATTACCAGAAGAAGATAAACATTTTTTTGTCTATTTACTCCATTCTTTTGTAAGAAGCAATTACCATAACAATGTTTTGACAACAATCTCTCAGTAGTGGTACATTAATATTCTGTGTGTATTATTTGTATTTATAACAAATGCATCTGTAGTTGTATCTAAACCTGGTCTGGATTTAGATCAGAATCCTATAGGACCATTCACTTGTGTGAAGGGAGTTAAGTGGGTACAAATATAAGGCACGAAGACACTGCTGTGAATATGAAAACATCACTTGGTTGAATGATGAATATCCAAATGTGATCAACGGACCTTTAAGAAAAACTTGGCAATTGCAGGGGAAATATTTATTTATTTTTATATGTGGAGGTCTTTTGACAGGATACGGTTAAGTCCTTATGAGAATACTTACGAAGGGATGTGTTCTTGTTGGACTCAGAAAGGATATATGTACATTTTTTCAGTCCCCCATCAATTTGTTGAGAGGTAACCAGTGAGGTAGTAGTAGTAGTAGTAGTAGTAGTAGTTACAGTGCTTCTTAAAGCCAAGTGGATCTTTTAGATTTGTTTTCTACTGTGTTGTACCAGTGTGCTGCATTGTAAAATATGTCTTGTAAATATTGTGTTTTAAGTGCAATATTGTGTAAATTGAGTGTAGATTTGTTTTGTTTACTTTATTTTCTTACCCTTTGATTTAGTGAATGAATTAGTTATCTGTATTGTGCAGTCATGGCCAAAAATATTGGGATATGTTCACTTTTTCAAATATGCATACAGAGAACTTGACATGTACACAGCCTTAAAAGCCCTTAACTGAAGAGTATTTGTCAAAAACATCCTGGTTGTTAAGACACCTTGTGTTCTGCATTGGATAATTTCTATTGGTATTAATTTGCAATTAAAGTAATCTTAGTCCCTCAAAACAGACATCCTGTAAAGCACTAAAAAAAAAACCCTTCTATTTTGCACTTAGGTTTACCTGCAATGAGTTCTCTTGCACCCGCAGCAATGTTTGTAACAGAAAAAATGACAAAAGATGTCCCCTTTTGGCATTGCACATTAATAGACAAGTTTGGAATGATCTGAAGTCATAATTCAGTTTTTTTAATTCATAATATTTTATGGTACCACCATATCATTAGAATCTTCCCTACCAAGTGACAGCAGTTTTAACGGTTTCATTCCTGACCAAAGGGCTTGGTGAACTATTAGTGGACTGCACCACAAAAGGGGCTTAAGGCCAAAGGAGCAATTGTAGTATACTAATGGTCAAGCCTGTGTGGGAAATAGCTCTGTGGACACAGCAGAACATACTGTAGTGTCCTTTAGTGAATCCTAACTTAGGTTGAAGAAAACAAAAGAAACTTTCCAAGACTTTTGGACACATAATTAGGGATGTTACTATATACCAAATATGGGTATAAAGATATTTGTAAAAAATGTACAGGTTGTAATATTTTTGGCCAGGCCTGTGTTGAAGATTATAGTACAAACCCTGCATATAGCACTTGTTGATGTGGTTTATTAATGTCATATATGTTTCTTTAATTGTATACGCATGGATTTAATACATTCACAAATGTTTAAATGTATTAAATACACAACTCATCTTACATACACACCACCAGTCAACATGGATACTGCCCTTATAATGTGTTTTACATAGTACCTGTTGGAGAAGATAACATGGATACAATTACAGCATACGCTTACAGCTAATCACAACTGCTAATGACCTGAGAAAATAAAACAATTTTCAATAGATTTATTTAAATTCCTTATTGTGTTAAAAAAGTTAAGTGCCATTAATTTATGTCAACTTATTTGATTCTTCATTTAACTACATGTAGATTTTCATATGATTTGGCAACTGATAACTGTTAATGAAAATCATATACATTTAATGGTATAATACCGTTTGCTTCTAAGCCTTGTTTATGGAACCACCCACAATTATAAACTTCACTTTCAAAAGTGGAAACATTTCAAGTACATAATTCTGTGTGATGGCAATACATGTTGAAAAAGTGCACATTGATTCGTCAGTGTCATGTTATCAAATAGCAGTGATTTGGGGCTGACAGATTAGACTATCTTAATCTCATGAAATATGTTAAAAGTCAATATATGTCAGAAGTAATCAACATGTCAATTCTGCTATCAGATGTGCATCTACTGATTATTCTTATATTTCCACAATGCATCATTACCTTTCCTTTATACCGAGTAAAATATTTCTGAATCTCTCACACAAAACATTTGGAAGAAGCAAAATTAGTTGTTTTAATGAGCCTCATGGTGTCACCATTGTGGTCACCTTTTTTAGTTGACTGCCACTGCCTCCTGGGTTTGGAGCATCTTTAGCTGACGGCCACTGCCTCCTGGGTTTGGACCATCTTAACTCCTTCCTGAGAGGGAATCTTGCGGAAAAACTTGTGGCCGCGCTCATCGTTGTCCTCAAGCGTGTAACCCGGAGGGTTGCCGAAGCTGGCTGGACATACGTTGATCTTCTTCGGGGTGAACTCGGTGCTGTACATGGTCCCATCCTCCATGGGCACGTCCCTCTGCATGGCTGCGTTGGGCGGCTTGAAGCTGATGTTTGGCTGCAGTGCATGCTGGGTAAAATGGGCCCTGAAGGTGGTCAGATCCTCCATCTTGCCAGTGGCCTTGTGCAGCTCCTCGGGCTTCTTGATGATGTCCTGCTTGCACGACCCCCATGGCTTGAAGTCCTCCTTCATGGTGGTGATGCTTTGGAAGGGCACGGAGGACTGGGCAGGCCGAGCGAAGGGCTTTGCCGACACATAGGGCTGGATGTTGTGCCTGGTGTAATACGTGTTGGTGGTGGTGCTCAAGTCCATTGAGGCGGTGGGAGCCACATACTCCAGGGTCTTGTGGCGTGGGGGCATGGCGACTGGCCACTGCTGGAAGCGGTCGCGGAACTCTGTGCTGCTCTGGAAGGGGCTGTCCGAGGCGGCCTTGGGGTTCTCGGGCTTGCAGCTCTTGGTGATGGCACCGGGCAGGCCCTGGAAGTCCTGCTTGTGGGAGGTGAGGCCCTGCAGAGGCTCACTGCTGCGCTGGTACACCTTGGGTGGCCTGTAGAAACGAGGCTCCAGCGCGTGGGCAACGTAGGCCTGCTGGTTACTGGTAACCCCGTCAAAGGGCACGTCAGACAGCTTGGGCTGGTTGGAGGGCTTGAAGCTCTTTCGTGGCACCAGGCCCCTCGGAGCAAAGTCATCCTGAAATGTGGTGAAGTTCCCAAATTTGGCTGAGGGAGGATGATACGTCACATCTGGCTTTCGGAGCTCCCTCTTTGACAATTCCCACTGGCGGAAATCCTCTGTAGAAGAACATTTCACATTTTTAATTGAATCAGAAAAAGCTGTCATCACCCTAAGAGGATTACCAAAAGGAATTAACAGTATAATTTAAGACTTAATGAAATTGTCAGTTTTACTACTTAATTTTGAAATGATAGGCAGAACATTTTGATAAAACATAAAAAAAAACTGGCTAATACAAAAGCAGAAAACATATCTATTGAATTCAAGTTTGTTTGTTACATATGGTACCTACTACCTACAGAGTCCAATGTAAATATATGTTGATTACATAACATAACACAGCTCTGTGACCAGTCAGTTTATGATATGATGTGAAGTGTCTTGTATGGAGTACGATCTACGTGTTGTATTTTACTATGAACTCTTCTCATACAAGTAAGTATAGGTATAATAAGTAAAGTATTTAGTGTCATAGAACTCTGTGCCATGCATTCATTGTTTTTATTATAGTATATGAGAGTTTGCCAATAACAGGGTGTAATAAAACTCTGAGTCTGTCGGTTGTATAGAAATCTAATCTGAATGTGTAAAATGAGGTTGACCAGATTGAATACTTCCTTGACTGAACTAGCTGAGCTGACTGAGCAACTGCCATTGAGACCAACTGGAATACTCAGTCTGACCTTCTCATGAGTTCCATAGTGTCAACATATTTACAACACAATGAGAGTAAACAGAAGTAAACAGTGAACAGTAAATAGATGAGCTCTGAAATATCAGCAGATACCAAAGCCAGTCAACCAGGTGTGACATGCTAAACCCAATAAAATGTAACTTGCTGAAGTTACCTTTGTAAGTGGGCACAGTGTCCAATTTACCCGATGCCACATGAGATCTTTGTTTGGGCTTGGTAGGAGGGACTGATTTCACTTCATAGCAGGGGAAGTCTTGGTTGTAGGTGGTTCCCATGTCTATCTCACCAGGTTTGGGCTTGTACTCAGCCTTCTGCCGACCAGGGCGCGGGAGAACTTCATATGGAATATAATCCGTCCTGAAAATAACAAACTAATGAAATCACACACATAAACACACACACACACACACACACACAGGGATTTTATGATTGCACAATAAAATCCAGCTTTTCAAGATTACTTGAATGTGGTGGTTCCATCCATTTTCCCCTTGTTACCCTCAAAGTCCCGTTTAGGTTTCAGGCTTTGAGTCGGATGCTGATTGCCATAGGAAGGGTACTTCTCTGTGTATTCGGTGATGACACACACTTTATTCCCCTTCCCATAGTGCAGTGCAGTAGGTGGATGGGGGCAACGGTGGCGTCTGAAAAAAAAAGTTTAGTTTAAAATGTAGTTAAATAAATGGTTTTGCAAACAGTTACAATCTGCAATACAAAGTGCCAGTACAGTATGTGATTCGGTATGTGGTAATAGAATGACAATGATTCAACAAATGTAAAATAAAAGAAACATATTGTCTTTACTAAAGTATCTAGGCAAACTCAAAAGTATAACTATAATTAAAATAAATTAAAATACCAAGTCCTCAAGTAGTGTCTCTCAAACATGACCAAACAGTTTGCATTTCTAAATGCATTTGTAGTCATTTTGACAATCCACTGTGGAGCAATTATTTGCTTGCTATAAATAGCTGTTGTTAGTAGGTACAGTTGCTATTACTAACCAGTGGCATTCTCCCTGTGTGTACTTATCAAACAAGGTGTGGTAGGCCAATAAATGGGCATCCAGCGAGTAGTACATAGGCTAGCTAGCTATAGGCCACTCCAAAACCAGGCATGCTCAGTAGCCTAAGCTTATGGTCAGAAACTCTCATATTTCTGAGCAGCTGGAAGGTTTTGAGTACAGGTACGACAATTATTCTATTTACTCCATTAATAGTTGTTATTTAAGACCATATGACTTGACTATTATCTGATCATTTTAATGTTAATGTAATGTTTATGATGTAATTGTGAGGGGCTTTGTACAAAAGCGTCTGCTAAGAACCATAAACAAACAAACATCAAGTAAGTCTCCCTATAAGCTGCACCAACAAGCAAGTAAATTATCAATTGGGTGAAATACACACACAAACACTAGGCCTATTTAAAGTATATTAAATTGCACTAGTTACATTTCCACGCCTTTCCACGTTTATTGTCATGAGAATGGTAAGTTATCGATGGGTTAGCCTACTTTGAGATTGTGTTACCACATCAACACACCATCACTAATTATTTATCATCCTGTTAGTTATTCAACAAAATCATTTTCTGGGCCACAAATAACAGCACATCGTTTAAAATCTTACCCACAGCTGCAGAGTTGACAAATACAACGCCGTGTCATTTCCTTAACTTCTTAAATAAAAGAAGTAATTTTTTTCTGACTTCTGCCCCTTCCAACCTACTGTCACTGAAGTTTTGACTCTGCCAGAGTTCTTATAGAAGCACTATGTTACTTAGCAACCGTGGAACGTTTGGATAGCCTGTTTCTAGGAAACGCTGTGTGTGACGTGCACAGGCTAAAGTTCATGTATACCGTCACTTCCTGGGAAGCGAAAACAACGTGAGTTTGGTTGTTCTGTCCGTACCTGACACATAGTTTTTATAATATTGTATTAAATTGTTACTGTACATGTTCAGCCATGCACTGCTTTACCTGTCTAACATCTGGAGAGTTTGGTGAAGTTTAACGCTGATTAAAATGACTTAGCATTGTTTTGTTAGCTAACCAGTTAGCCTATTTGACAACTAGCGTCAATGTTATCTTGATTGTCATGCTGCTTGCTGCTGCCTGCCTGCCTGACAGGTCATATTCTACAAGTTGGGGAGAAAGTAAATTAACAATACTTTAATGTCGTGTGAAATGCTCATTACATCCATGCTCTGGGATTAAGCATGGTTAAACCCGGATTTGTGTTGACAACTTGTTAACTTTAGTTACAGACTATGATAGTAATGAATGTCAGTAATTTGTAAGGGGTGGGTGTAGATTTCTTGATTCTGTGGTTTTGATTTTCAGGTGACGTTAGTGAACAATGGGGCATACGATTTTGGAAAAAATAATTCAGTTGCAGAAGAAAACTGCCAACATAAGAAACATTTGCATCTTAGCTCACGTAGATCATGGTAAGTGGAATAAGAGTCTGAATGTGTCTAAAATGTAAGAATGCACCTATTTAGAAGCCTGAAAGATTTAAGTTAACTCCATGCACTCTCTTTACAGGAAAAACTACTTTGGCAGATTGTTTGGTTGCTAGCAATGGTATCATATCAAGCCGCCTGGCAGGAAAGGTAATTTTGTTTGATGGAGATGTATGACTGCACACATTCCATTTGATTGCCAATTTAGAGAGGTCCAGTAAAGTATTTTTCTGCAGCATACTCCGTGATTGTTTAAAATGTATTTATTTTACAATCAGCTAAGGTACATGGACAGCAGAGAGGATGAGCAGATCAGGGGGATAACCATGAAGTCCAGTGCTATTTCATTACAATATGCTTCTGGTAAGTTATTTCTGTTAACGGTCAGTAGGTTAGTCGTGCTACTTTATATGGATAACCTTTGACTTAGGCTTGCTTGTGTTATTGTGGCTGTCTAGGCGACAATGAATACCTCATCAACTTGATTGACTCCCCGGGTCATGTGGACTTCTCCTCGGAGGTGTCCACGGCAGTGATCGAAGTGGTGGTGGATGCTTTGTGATGGAGCCAACCGGCACAGATTCGAAATGGTGGTGGATGCAGTGGAAGGACAAGACATATTTTACCAATTTTAAGTGTCCTCAGGTATTAGACACTTACTGATTGTGGTCTGTGGTAGGGCAGATTAAACCGGCACAGATTCAGCCTTCTTTGAGAAATAAAATTCAGATTGTGGCGGGGTGATGCATCACTCACAATTTTGGTCGCCTTGCGGGTGAGGTGGGTGGTGTAAATGTCCTTCAGGGGAGGGAGTGAAGCACCAATGATCCTTCCAGCTGTAGGAAAGTATAAAAGAATAATCTTGATGGTTGCTTTAGTTTAGTCAATTCCCTCTTTTATTCATTATTTTAAGTTTGCCATTGCTGCAGTGCTAAAGTCTTTCACCACAACTCTTAAATTAAATCAGCTAGTTGTCAATAATAATGATAATTTATCACAAAATCCCAATATGAACCTCTGCATACTCAACACCTCACGATGCAATATCTCCCTCCAACACCCACCCTGCTGTTTTGTGCCTGGGAATACTGCTCATTATCATAGTTTACCAATATAACTTTTAACATTTAAGGACTGATCTATCTTGTAATAGTTTTGCATTAACCATGCAGTACTGAAAGCCTGCACAGTGAAACCCCTTTAGATGATCCAGAATGCGGCGGCGGGCCTAGTCTACAACCAACCCAAAAGGGCAATGTTACCCCGCTGCTCATCCAGCTACACTGGCTACCTATGGCGGCCCGCATCAAATTCAAGGCTCTAACGCTTGCCTACAAAGTAGTCTCCGGTTCTACTCCCACCTACTTGAATGTCCTCATACAGACATATGCTACCTCCAGACCATTCCGCTCCTCAGACGAACGACGTCTAGCTCTGCCACCGGTATGCTCAGGCCAATCCAAAGTTTTCTCATCTGTTGTTTCTCGTTGGTGGGAACAGATTATCTGTTCCCAATCTGTTCCCTTCTCAAAGTAAACGGTAACACTAAAACAAGGGGCTACATTGAGATTTTTGGTGGAAAAGATCAGGCAGTCTGCCGAGAGACCTGCCCCAATGGGCATCATTGGACCATTAAACCACACAATGATCCAAAACATACAGCCAAACAAGGCAAGAAATGGTTAAATGAGAACAAGAGCCAGAGTCCAGACCTCAATCCGTCAAAAAAGTGAGCGCAAGGCCAGAGTGATGGCAAATAATCGTTCCTGACTGAAAACCCGGATTGCTGTTAAAAAGGTGTGGTCTAGAATCATTGTGGAGACATGGAGAGGCTTGGTAGATGTTGTAAGAACCATTTTGAGAGTTGTGAATGAAAATAAAGATGTTTCCATTGATTATTTAAAAAGGGTATAAATAATTTTTCATTTTCACAAAAATGTTAAAAAAAGATTAACTCTTCTTTTTTAAATTCCATGTTTCTCCCACATTGTCTTACAAACTTTTGGCATGTGACAGTGTCATTTTCAGTCAGAACATATTGGTAAAGAGAAAATCAGCATTAAATGAATATTGAATTAAATGATTATTATTAAATGAATAATTTTGTTCTTAACTGTATGTAATATATATATATATATATATATATATATATATATATATATATATATATATATATATATATATATATATATATATATATATCAGGATGTACCATTGTGTTTAACACCATAGGTCATTTTTGTTTTGGTGAAGTAAAGTGAAATAAAAGTAAAATGGATTGCAATAGTGTTATATACTTTAATCTCTGACTTCTCCCCCGATTTTCTCTTTTGCAGACTCAAGTAGTTTTACGGCAAGCTTGGCTGGAAAACATCCGCCCTGTTCTAGTGATCAATAAAATTGACAGACTCATTGTGGAGTTGAAACTCTCCGCACAAGAAGCCCACACACATCTGAAGAAAATATTGGAACAGGTCGGAATTGCTTGTTTCCCCATCTGAGTCAGCCCACTACTTGAAACGTAATCGCCCATCAGTAACCTCTCAACGGCTTCTTGTGTTCTTCCACGCTCCAGGTCAACGCTGTGACCGGATCCCTTTTCACGTCCAAAGTGCTGGAGGAGCGAGCGGAGAAGGAGGCGGAGGCCCAAGCCCAGGCCCAGCAGCCTGCGGTCAATGAGAACAGCAGCGGGGAGCAGGTGTACGACTGGAGCGCCGGCCTGGAGGAGACGGATGACTCGCATCTCTACTTCTCCCCTGACCAAGGCAACGTGGTGTTTGCCAGCGCCATAGATGGATGGGGCTTCTGGTATGTACTTCCTTACACATCTGGGTGTATCCGGTTGTTAAGTTCGACATCGCGGGCCTCACAGCTTTTTCGTCCAAAAACATTTACCACATTCAGTCACCTTCATTTTAGTGAGGGTAAAGCTAAATCACTTACCTCTAATAGAATAATTACTGGACCTGTGCAGCCAGATGATATAATCAAGGCTAAGGTCCAGGCCTCTAAGAAAAATAGGATTTTATCAGGTTGAGGCAACAAGTGAGTAATAGGATGACAATTGTCTTAAAGGCTACTCTGAAAAAAAAGACAAATGTTTATTTTACTGTCCATGGAGAATGAGCGGCTTTGAGAGCAGTTGGACCAAAAAAAAGAATGATCTGCACATTATTGCATCATGACTTAACAACCGGATATGCAGGCATTCATCAGGAATAGGTGTGTTCTCCCTCCCTACTTGATACTGATTGTGAAATATTATCTTCAGTTCTGTGCATGGTGTAGTCATTTCCAAAAGATCCACAAGGTGGAGCTCTTGGCAAAGAGATGCCAGGTTGAAACTCTGATCTTATTGTTATAGATTTAGTTTAAATGTAGGTGTATCTGTAGCGCCAGATGTGGTAATACTATGCTTATTTGTGCACAAGAGCTTTGTTACATTTACTAATGAAGGTGAAAAAGCACACACGATGGCAGAGACTAAAGTCCTTACCAAAATATTGTAGCACTTTTAGTATTACCCTTTTAGTGTTGGATTTGAAGATGGTACTCAGAGCTGAGGGTAGTGCTATGCTTTCTCTGTTATTTATCATCAAGTGAATTTGGCACTTTCGTTTCCCTCCTCTTCATTTTCAAGTACAATTAAGCATTTCCACTAACAGACAGATAAAAGCCCTTATGGATGGACACGCACAAGCAGAGGACACTAATGGACTCCATTTTTGTCTAAGTAACTAAAAACTTTTTAAGCAGCGAGCCTGTGTATGGTACACGAGGGCAGCGTTTTATTTTAACCAGCGGAGCGGAGGAGCGGCGGGCTGGGCTGCTTCAATCGAGGTCAGCGCGAGGCAGCCGGAGCGGCTCATTTAGCTGGCTGGAGCTGGAGAGGGGCTTGCATAATGACCGACAGAGAGAGAGACAGAGAGAGAGACAGAGAGAGAGACAGAGAGAGAGACAGAGAGAGAGACAGAGAGAGAGACAGACAGACAGACAGAGAGAGAGAGAGAGGCAGGCTTCTCTACTGCACCGTCTGTGTGCGGGCCCATTCTAGGTAGACTATGAAGATGACACATGGATGGGAAGAACAAAGAGATCTAATTTTTTATAAAAGCCTGTCTCTGTCATTTTGATTACAGCAAGACTATAAATATGGCAATTAAGTTACGAGTAATGTCATACATCCAAGACAATTTACCTGCTCCCCTCCTCCTCTCCCCCTCCCCAACACCCCCCCCCCCCCCCCTTGGGAGACTAGCGATCCTGCTAAAAGTAGAGAAGACTTCAAAAAGTCTTGAGGATTTTTTTTTTCTGTCTCCAAGGGCCATTCAGTGGCTTTGCCTGATGACAGCTTTGGTATGAATGGTAGACGTTTTGATGAATGTGGTCTTGGCAGCGTGGAGGTGGCAGACATGTCTCCTCTCGCCTCCCACGCACACACATGAGTCAGTGGCACCGCTAACTGAGCAGCCGCGCTCGAGGAGGTGGTCAGAGTTAATTCTTGCCTCGTTATCGTCTCCAGTAAGCACTAATGAACACATGGCGGTAGCCTGGAGCCGAAGTTTAGAAGGCCGCCGCTGGGTAGACATTTGTGTGGGTTAAGGCATGATTCAGTCCGACGAGAGATCACGCTGACCAGGTCTAAGATAATGGTGTTGGGGTGGTGACGCACATATCTTTGCTTTCTGTTTTAGCATCCATCAGTTTGCCCAGATGTACAGTCAGAAAATGGGCATCCGCTCCGATGTGCTGCTCAAGACACTGTGGGGAGACTACTACCTCAATCTCAAAGCCAAGAGGATCATGAAGGGAGCTCAGGTAAATGGCTAAATGGTGTAATGCCTCATCGTAAACAGTATTGTTCTATTAACTAACTCGAGGGTCATTTGGTATTAGTGGGGCAGCCACGGGCTACTGGTTAGGGCTTCAGGCCGAAGGGTTGCCGGTTCGATCCCCGACCAGTAGGAAAAATGTGGGCGGGGGAAGTGGTTGAGCACTGCTCTGCTATGCCCACATCCACGGCTGAAGTGCCCTTGAGCAAGGCTCCTAACCCCTCACTGCTCCCCGAGTGCCGCTGTAGCAAGCAGCTCACTGCTCCAGGTTAGTGTGTGCTTCACCTCACTGTGTGTTCACTGTGTGCTGTTTGTGTTTCACTAATACATGGATTGGGATAACTGCAGAGGCCAAATTTCCCTCACAGGATCAAAAGAGTATACAAACTTATACTTATACTTACTTATTATCCACAACAATGACATTGACCCTACATTGATATAGTATGGCAACATAAAGGCACCAGGGAAGTGTTTTAAGCGTGTAGGCATAACAGTGGTACACCTACGTCTGTAATACTCTGAAGTTCACCCAGTTGGAGTCAGGTTGGCGTTTTTACCTCTTTATGGTCCCCATCCTGGTGAGTTTGAAGTGGTGTGTGCCGTGGAAGTGGATGGCTTTGTAACCCACAGCCTATCAGAGAGGAGCTGGCTGCGCCCAGGTCCCCCCGCTGTGCTGGCAATCTCGAGTGGTTTGGCTCTGCCGCTGATGCTGGCTCACTGCTTCAAGTGCCATCTACGGCCGTAATGAATGTAAAGTAACGCCGACTTCACTATGGAAGTGGACTCCTCTTTACACACTCACCGGCCTCTTCACTGAGTGGGAAGATGCCTGCGGGTGGGCGGGCGCCCACACACACACACGCGCGCGCGCGCACACACATACATACATACATGCACACACACACACACACACACACACACACACACACACACACACACACACACACACACACACACACACACACACACATGCACACACACACACACACACACACCTTTCTCCACCGCTCCGCTGCACCCACCCACCCCCACAGTCTGAGCCCCCATACAGCAGCTTAGGTAGGAGCGCTCTCTTGCTGCTGTTACTTTCTGACAGGAGGGGCATTTCCTACTGTATCTCAGACGGCCAGCCCAAACTAGATATAATCGACCTTGATGTGCTGCTTCTTGCATGGCCGAATATCTGCATTAACACTTCCCTGTAATGGATATGTTGGCACCTTTATTTTGTCATTGTTTATATATTTTAGTATATATATATATATATATATATATATATATATATATATATATATATATATATATATATATATATATATATATATAATTCTTGTGTTTTGTAATGGATCCAGAGTTATAATGAGCTTTCTCACATGCATTGGTAGGTTTCATTGTGTATTCGATTTCAGTGGGTGTCAGAGACACAAATGAGTTTCCAGACAGAACTCTGCAGGATAAACACAACCACATTTGCACGCCTGTTAGAACTGTACAGTAATGACCGGCGAGCAAGGTTGTCAGATGTCACGTCTCCTCAAGACCAATCAATCAACACGGTCGGCAGCCTTTACGCCTGTACGCCTGTACACTTGACCCCCTCACACTCCCATTGATTTTCAGTATGTCAGTTGAGTTGCGTGGATGAGCAACCTAGAGAGATATTTTTGTGCTGGCAGTAGGCAGCTTCAAATGAAGAGGTTGAATGCAGAACCAGTAATCAGTGGGCTCCCAGTAAGACCCTAGTTTGCCCTGACCTCATGTCAGGGTGTCTTTCCGCAATGCGCGCAACCTCAAACACTCCCAAACACTGCTCTTGAATAGGCTGCCTCAGCTGTGAGCGGGGTGAATAAGATTTTACTGGTAAAGAGCTTTAGGAACGCGTGACTGACTACAGAAGTGCTGGCTCTAGAAATGCCAGCCATTTTCCATTGGCAATTAATGTCCAGCCTCCTGACAGAAGTCGAAATGGCAGACTGTGGGCTTTGGCTTTTGCACATATGTGGTTCTGGAAGGCTCTGTGTGATTGGCGTTTGTCTTTTTATTGACACACACAAGATATCACTTTTCCTGGGTTTCGTACGTACCCCTGTAATATGATGTATGTTGACTGAGTCTGTTTGAACAGCTGCTGGACATTGACGGCTTTTTTCTTCTCCGTCTCCCTTCACAGTCCAAAGGGAAAAAGGCTCTTTTCGTACAGCTTGTCCTTGACAACATCTGGAGTTTGTACGACGCTGTCATCACAAGAAGGTGCGCTATAAATGGCCAGTAATATGTCACTCAAAGCCTCATTTGTTTTTTTTTTTTCTTCTGGGGCGCTGTCACCACACCTGACGATCTCACTGTGTCCACAGAGACAAGGAAAAGGTGGAGAAGGTGGTGACCTCTCTAGGGGTGAAGGTGGCCGCCCGTGACCTCCGCCACTCGGACCCCAAAGTGCTCCTGAGCGCGATCTGCAGCCAGTGGCTGCCACTGTCCCAGGCGGTGCTCTGTATCCTTCCTCTCACATGAGTCACTTCATTAAGCTGTTCCATATGTGGCCAATGCCTGCTAGTCATTGCACTTTCTTTTTGTTACCATTAAATCCAATCCAAAATGCATTTTATGTATGTGTGTCTGTGTGTGTGTGTGTCTGTGTGTGTGTGTGTGTCTGTGTGTGTGTGTGTGTTTTTATGTATGGAAATGCTGGTATGGTCATAATCATAATTTAACGCAGCTTGCTGTGTCCATGTTATTTTGTTTCCGACTGCTCATGTGTCCTGTCGTTTCGGCGGTAAGTGTGTTGGCCGTGGCTCCTGGTTGAAGCTCCTTAACAGCGATGCCCCGCAGCCATGGTGTGTGAAAAGCTGCCCAGCCCCCTGGACATGGCGGCCGAGCGCGTGGAGAAGCTGATGAGCGTGGGAGCGCGCCGCTTCGACTCGCTGCCCGAACAGACCCAGGAGCTCAAGAGAGGTCAGCCCCCAAAGCTATTCAACTTTAAGGGTCAAGGTTCAAGGGTGAAGTTTATTGTCATGCACATGATGAGATGCAATATCATTTACCAGTAATTAATTTCTTACACTCAGAGCCAGTTCATCTCTAAGTGAATATCCACATCACAGATGCGTATGTGCGTATAGCTTTAATTAACTCAGCACTGTTGATGCAAAAATGTAGTCGGAGTGCATTGTCATAGAATTCACGCAGAGTGATTTTCATTGGCTGCCCCAGCAGGAGGTTGGATTGGTATCCAGCACCTGTGTGAGAGAGGTTGTTTGATCTTTTTCTGGAGAGAGAGTTTGGGGATGGGAGCGGGGGGGTTGGGGGGCATGAGACCAGCGCTATCATGGTCTCATGGAGTAGGCCTCGTGTCATGTTGGACTTTTATGACGGTATTTATGTTTCCTTTAGCCTTTCTATTTCATTAGACCCCCATGCGAAATTCCATCCACCGAGGCAACTTCGGAATCTGGCCATAAGTTGCGATATTGGCAGGCGCTGCGTCTTTCCAAAGCACTCCAGATTCATCCACCAGAGGCTTCTCTCACCCCCCCGACTCCCATTTGTTTTTCCCCAGTCCCCTCTCCTCTCACCCTGCTTAGTGTTCAGGCAGCACCCCGTGGCTCATGTTAGCTGGCTGCAGGCTGCATTGTTGGCAGCAGAGCCCGTGTTCTATTTGAACTGGCATCAAATGTATTATTTCCCCTCTTTGCGACATTCATTTGGGTTTATTACAGATTCACCTCCATGTGCGCGCGGTCTCACATTGATATTCCCCTCCACTGTCCAGTGCTCATGCTGGGCTACAGTCACAAAAACAGCCGTGAAGGCGAAATGTTTGCCGCCTGCGCATACCTAATCGAAAGCTCGGAGAATGCCGTGGTTTCTCATTCTGTTTGATTTCTTCACCGTCTTCTTTTTTTTTTCCTTCTTTCTCTCTTCTCATCGTCCTCCTTGAAAAGCCTTCCTGGAGTGCTCCAACGAAGACGCGGCCCCGGTTATTGTGTTTGTGTCGAAGATGTTCGCCGTGGATTCCAGGTCGCTGCCGCAGAACAAGCAGAGGTACGTGAGTGATCTGTGTGCGCCCCGCGGCTCAGACAGCCTCCTAGGGTCCTCGTCCCTGTCCCTGTGTGCCCCTGCGGTCTCATTCAGTTCCCACGTCTCCCACTTCAGCAGCCCTGTCTGTCTCTCCACACTCCCCGGGCCCAATAACAACAAAGCTCATTTACTCCTGCCAGACTGACTCAGTGATTATTTACATTTTTGCTTCATGAAATCCTTCCTGTTATATTTGTGTCCTCTATGTGTGTTTGTGTGTGTGTGTGTGTGTGTGTGTCTGTGTCTGTGTACAACATAAGCATACTTTGTTGTGGAATGTGTGTGTGTGTGTGGGTGTGTGTGGTATATTTGCATTTATGAGTATGCAACCATGAATTGAGACATCTCCATGTGTCAGACGTGTCAGTTGCCCAGCTGAGCCTGGGTCCAGGTGCAGGTGGTGGCGGTGGCTGCATGCGGCGTGTGTTGGCCCACCTCCCGGATGTTTTAAAGTGAGCCAGTGGCCTTTGATCTGCAGCAGGTGCTGGAACAGGGGCAGGGGCGTACTAGGGAAAGGGGGCCTGTGAGGCCGGGCCCAGCACTGCCCACATCCAGCCGTTCCCCACATCCAGCCCCAGTGCCATCGGCCCTCTCATTCCAGCGCCGGCCGCCAGCTGCCCACACTGGCAAACACACACTGAGACACATGGCAGCTTTGATCCAGGATCAGTCTGCCAGCTGATGCTGGGGATGATGGAAATAATGAGATATGATAGTGGCAGGACTCGATTCTGGGCTTGTAATCTCATGCTAAACTGGAGTTGTTCACAACAAAAGATTTATTGCAGAGGCTATATCTACTTTTCTCACTTGAAAAGTCAACTAAATCTCTCATTTCCACAGGGCTGCCAAAACTTGTGCAGAATTTTTTTTTGTGTGTTTTTAATCTTTATCTTGAAAAAGAAAATACAGACAGGAGATGTGAAAATACACATCTCTAGGAGGTCTCAGTAGATGTTTATAGTTCTTAGCAGACACAATGTCCAAAGCAACTTACAATGACATCAATAAACATTACATTACCGGTAATATTAAATTTAGTAGTTTAAAGTAAAATCATGTAGCCTAAATAAAAAATGCCAATTTTAGAAGTCAATTTGAACAGAATATGAATTACAGTAAACATATTCAAATCGAGACTTTGTAAGGAGAATGACTTTGTTAGTCTTTAGGCACTTTCTGAAGATCCCAAAACTATTGCTAGAACAAAGAGCATTAGGTGATTCATTCCACCAACAAGGCATCATAGAAGAAACGATTCCTGACTGTGACCTCTTAGTGTTGGTGGAAGGCCGACGCAGCAGACTCATCAGTCAGTGGGGGAGTCGTGAACATAGAGCTGGATCATATAATTAAGATACTGTAGCAAGGTGCAGATCCAGCAAGTGTCCTATAGGCCAGAGTGAGGGATTTGAATTTAATTCTGGCTGCTATAGAAAGCCAAGACTTTGTGGTTCTGACTGAGTTGAGTGAAACACTTCTTTGAGAAGACGCTCTTGCTTGCATTTCCATCGAGTCCTCTTCCCCATCCCTCCCCTCCCTCTCTTCAGCATGAGTCATCGGCGAGGGTCTGTAGGGCAGACACTAGATGGAGTAGTCGGCGTGTTTACTCGGCTCACTGCTGACCGGCCACCCGGCCTTGGCCGCCAGCAGAACACCGCCTTTGTTCTGGAGAGCCGTCGTGTTGAGAAAGGGGATGGGCTAGGGTGGCGGTGTGGGAGAAAAAAAAATATGACTGTGGTTTCTGACATCCTTCTGCTCTTGAAAGACCCCATTTCTCTCAGCGAAAGCAAGCGGGTGGATCCCGTTGACGCTAACAGTCTCACTAACATGTCGGGCTGATTTAAAACAAAATAATTCTGGTCTTTGCTCAGAAGGGACATGCTGAAGTGCCTTATTTCTCTGACTGGGGAGGCTACTGTTTTTTTTTTTTTTTAGCTATTTTTTCCTCAAGGGAAACTGTTCCCCCAGCCTCGCCACTGTAAAGTGTCTGCATCCGCCTCAACATCTCCAGTTCTGCCAGACAGTACCTGTCTGTGGCCGGCCTGTCCTCCTTGATCGCCTGTTTTCCATTTTTTCCCCATCAAAGCAAATGGACCCAAACGGCAAGCTCCAGGGCTTGATGCATCTTACATGATGGATTGATGTAGCTGAGGGTTAGCCTGCTTTTTCATTGGGGTGGGAGACGCATACACACACACACACACACACACACACACACACACACACACACACACACACACACACACGGATACAGTCTTAAATGAGTTCCGCCACTTACTGTACTTGCCTCATAAATCTCCGAGGCTGTCAGTGGCTTTGTCGGACGCGTGCTGAACTGCAACATGCTAATGTGATTACGGATCCAAAATGACTTGTGACTTGAAAGGCCAGGGTGACAGTGGTGCATGTGCACAGAGTGGAGTCATTGGAAGCAGCCGTCCAGCGGAAGCTGAGAGGATGGGTGGGAGCCATTATTGCTCTCTGTATTGGTTTAATAGCCTGGCCTGTGGAACACGTGTGAATAGAGATCAGGGGTCAAGTCAGCACAATGTTATACAATAGCCACATTGCTTCTTATGCTTAAGGGTAGGCCAAATACAGAATGCTAAAACGTGTTCTTGGAAAACACAGCAAAGCAGATTTGGAATTGTACTCTGTAAATCTTACAAATGGTTGTTGTGATAAGATACCCATAATGGTTTCCTTTGGTTTTGCCTGTTCTTTTCAAGGCTTGCATTATTGTTTTTTAAACTGGCCAGATCTCTTGACTGTTGTGTTTGTATGGTTGGGCTCACTGTTCCGTGATAAAAAGACGAGGGCTGTTCTGACTGTTAAGTGCACTGTGTTTCCAGCGGTCACATATTGTTGTTTATTCTGCTCTATATTATGCCGTTTCCTCAAATCAGGATTATTTTTGAACTTGATTACTGTTACGATCCTATTTCTTTCCATGACCACTAATTCCCTCATTACTTGGCCAGTGCTCCCCCAGGCAGATAGTAAAGGTGACAGTCCACCACTGGAGTGGATAGGGCCAGGTTATATTTGTTTGTTTTCGTAATTCCTCCTTCAGTCTCTTTGGAGCTGGTTTCCTGATTCTTACCCCGCACCACACCCCACCCTCCCTCCCTCCCCTCTCGCTGCTCCTCCACACACCCCCCCCCCCCCACACACACACACACACACACACACACACACACACACACACAACCACCCACCTAATCCTCCCCCTCTCTCTCTCGCTCTGACCTGAGCTGATCTCAAGCCTCCTCCTCAGCTCTGCTTCCTCAGGTCTCCAAAGCGTGCAGAAACCCACAGAATTCCACCAGCCATCCACTTTTCCTGTCAGGCAACCAAGCCATAATTGCAAGGGCCTGCCATTAGCTGTGTGGCAGAGGGAGAGAAGGAGAGAGAGAGAGAGATGGAGGGAGAGAGAGACAAGCTGTCAAGAGGAGGAGTTGGAGGAGGGAGAGGAAATGTGTTTGGGCCCCGTCTGCAAAGGAGCATCTTTAATGAGGCTTAGCATCTCACCTGCCTAGATGCTGCCACCTGCTGTCGGATGTCATACACACACACACACATACACTCTACACCCCCCACACACACACACACACACACACACACACACACACACACACATGCTCTACACCCACAACAACTGGGCCAAGAGCTTGTTGCAGATGTAAGCCTTCATGGTTGTGTGTGCGTGTGCGTGTGTGTGTGTGTGTGTGTGTGTGTGTGTGTGTACACGTGTGTACGTGTTATTCAGTATACATTTTTAATGCAGCATTCCCAGCAGGCTTCTTGTGTACTCTGTGTATGTGCTCAAGGAGCACTATGCAGAGATGCTGAGTGTTGCCTTACCCAAACTCTTGCCCTGTTGAAGCTGCATCTGCCCCCATCTGAGGAGGGCGTGCTGCTTCTCCCCCGCTGTAGAAGCAACAGCACAAGGAATGAAGGAGAACTTCCATTCATCATTTTTTTTTCTGTCTCCGCAATCATTTTTAATGTGTTTTTATTTGAATGGAACGATGTGCTGTTGAATTATTCTGCATGAACTGCATCGGGCAGAGCAGCTGTACAGCCCCCTCCTTCCCTCTCTCTCTCCCTCCCTCTCTCTTTTGACCTACATTTTTTAAGGAAGACTTCCAACCCTGAATATTATAGCAGCATTACTTAAGCTGACCCAGATCCTACTGTATGTGTACAAAAGTGAGACAATGTAAAACCAGTGGCACTCAGAGTTAAGTGGATTAAAGTCATTATTGTAAGAGAGCTGCTTTTCAAAGCCAAAATTCTTCCCACTATCACTGGGATGCCACCACTAAAATAAGAAATTACAGGGTTATGTTTGTAATCTACATAGTATAAAAGTTAAAGTTTATTTATTCATGTGGTGCTTTCAGGCTGTGGACTGTGTTTTGATTGTAACTAGATTACAGTAAAGTTAGATAATATTCCTATGTTCACTGTTTGTCATCAGTAAGAGGGAAAGTGGAATCGGCGTCTCAAGTGTTATCCAGAAGTAAACCACAGCGTTTTATCAAAAAAAAGTGTCATTTCAGCCCACCATACTGAGGTCCGCGTGTATCGCTCCAGACAGCCATGCTTGTGTGTGCAGTTGCCATAGTGATGAGGGGTTTGGATCTCCGTGGTAGGATAATCACGCAGTTCTTAGGAGCATGTGTGTGGGGTAACCTCTCTTAGACTATGCACTTGGCGGCGAGGAGTGCTCTATGCTGATTGGCCGATGACATGATTGGAGTTTCATCAATGGCTCGGTGTGGTTGGGAGGCAGACTAGGCATGCTGACTACACACCAAAACAACCCCATCCCCAACAACAGCAGCAGCCTCAGGGTCTCACCAACAGCACTGGGAAGAATCCTGTGAATGTGTCTGTGGGGTGGGAAATTACTCCAGCATGTTTGAAATGGATGAATGCATGTTTGTCACATACAGGCTGTAGCAATCCAGCGTGACGAATGTGGTGTCTGTCTTGGCCATAATTTTTAAAGAATATATTTATCAAGTTAACAGGCCAATCAAATTCAACAGAAGTGACGATATGTGGTAATGTTAACATATTTTAAATGTATTATTAAGATTTTTGTATGGTACAAAAAGCTAGTTGACATGCGGTTTAGCTGTAGAAAATACAACAGATATGTTTTTGATCCTTTGGAGAAAATTCCATTTGCCATCTCTGTAGCTTGACGCTCACAGGTTAGCATGTGATCTTTCCCTAAAATGGAAAGTATCTGCAATCAGAATATTTTGCCTGGTAAAAACCCATGGAGTGGGTGTTGTCAACAGATTTACTATCGATATATCTCTTCATGTTCCCCTTCATTTTTTCCAGCTAGTTATGAAAAAAAAATTGCTTGTGGGTTCGAAAGTATTACTTGAAGCTTCGGAACCCATTACTTCATAACCACTGCAGTGAGAGCCATAAAAACAAACACATGCTGTTCCCATTATTGTCATTAAGTGACAGATTTGAACTCAAAGGGAATACACAGAGATCTCATACTGAACTCCACTCATACTGAAACAGCAAGAGCCTGGGCGTGTGACATGTCACAATGGATGTGTTAACGATTTAGATATAGAGATGAGATGGTGTAGGTATGCTTTCATCATCATGTTCACCACATCACAAACCAAACATCGGAGATTTAATCCTATCTTAATGGTAGGTGTTTTTTTTAAGAGAGGGGAATGTTTTTAGATTTTCAACAGTTCAGTTTAATTCACAATTTATTGCTGGATTGTACTTAATAGAATTCCCAAAGTTCAGGCCATTCATACAGTTGCTCTTTCTATTCCTGGACACGTTTGTTTTTCTTGAGGTTTTGCATCACTGGCATCTTTTACATCCTCGTAATTTATGCAAGCAGAGGTGTAATCATGTTTTCAGCACGGCCATTTCCAGCCACGATCATAACTAGTTGTGTTTACAGAGCCGCCGGTCGGGCCTATTTTCAGTGGATGCTTTGTTATTATGGGGCTCTGGATGTGTCGACACTATTTGAGAGGCCCTCCACCACCCGCGTCCCTGGCTGCGTTCATTGTGGCCACTTTCAAGCCTACACTTCACTTACCACAATGACACTCCTGTGTGAGGTTTCAAATGTCACATGTGGCATGGATTTGTAGCCAGCAGTCCTGAGTAATTGTGCTTTCCCAGCCCAGGCCCAGAGCGCATGTCCACTGTAATTGTGGGACTTGACCTTTTGTCGCTTATCAATTTATTATTATTGTTAGTGTTTCTTTCAAAGGTCTATGACCAAGCGTGAGGAGATAAGTAGCCGCTGTGCAGACACAAGGTAGCAAAACAGGAGTGGTGTTCACACAGTCGCAAAACCTCAGTGCGGCATGACCACAACCACTAGGCCATGTTTGGAGATCAGACTGCTGTTGGGATTTGGCAAATTGGTCATGTTTTCCCCCTTGTTTAGTGCTGCTTTGCTTTATGACGTTTGTGTAATCATAAAAACACAAATGTGCTTTAGTCACCCTCTTGTTGTAATCATGTCTGTTGGGGTTGGGGGTGATGGCTTTATCTATAT
>NC_063202.1:17006469-17133969 GCF_017589495.1 Alosa alosa
CAGAAATATGAGCAAGCCCTGACTGGACGCTGCCCAGAAAAGAAATGACTTTGTCACCGGACTATCTGTCAGCGTGCTTTTCCTCCTCTGGCTAACTCCTCCGTACCCTGCTGCTGGTGAAGGAGGAGGAAGAGGAGGAGGAGGAGGAAGAAGGGTGGCTGGTGTGGTGGATGCGTCACCGCTGCTGATTAATAGTGGGCTGTCATAAAAAGTGTCTTTTCCTCTCCTCTCGTCCCCCCTCCTGTGCCCCCAACCTCCACCCCCACACACACACACACACACACACACACACACACCACCCCACCCCACCCCACCCCACAGGGCTTTCTCTCTTTTATTGCCGGGGTAAAACAAGCTGATGAGGCAGTGATGCAGTGTGGGTAAGACTTACTGGAAGCTGCCGTCTCTTTTGGTTTGGTTTGTGGTGGACTACTAATGTGCCTGTGTTTCTCTCTCTCTCTCTCTCTCTCTCTCTCTGTCCCTCTGTGTGGCAGCTGCCAGAGGGCAGTTCGGCGGCCGATCCCCTGCCTGCTGTGCCCCACCTGGCTTGCTGCAGTCTGGACAGCCTGTACCTGCTGATGGGCCGCGAGCTGGAGGAGCTGGAACAGGTACCCTCAGGCAATGTCCTCGGTGCGTACAGTAGCCACACTCTCTCTCTCTCTCTCACACACACTCACACACACACACACACACACACACACACAGTGGCAGTGATGAGGCTTACTGCCAGATTCAATAGCGTTTGAAATGACATGCGCACCTGCATGCATTTCCCTTCTAACTAGCGGGTTTCTACATTTTTTTTAAAACTAATTACTGGCTCTCCAAATTCTGCATTGCCTCCATTGAGCTTGATGCTACACTGTTTCCATTACATATCAGTGACGTTCACTATTTCTCTCTGAGGCTGCTGGCATCCTCCTAATCTTGGCTGCAAGCTAGAGTTACAGTGTGGAAATCCATAATTTAAATCCATCGAGGTGCCTCTGTGCCGCTCATGGTTGCTGTTGGGGGGAGGAAAGAAAATACCCAAAGCTGACCCCTTTCATGCAAACAGATCAGTAATCCTAACATTATATTTATATATATATTTTTTTTTTTTCTTTTAAACACATGCCCCCTAAAGAAAGTATTGAGCCTTATGCCTCCTGTCCCCTATTCCCCCAACTCAACATGAAATACACAGTAAACAAACAAACCAACAAATAAATAAATACAAGGAATCAACACTTGAGACTAGCATTACTAAATCATTACCAGAAGTCCAGAATGTACCATAGGTTCTCCACACAAACAGTCAAATTCAAGTCAAAACTGGGACCATGGGGAATTAAAGGAGCATATCTGTGGCATTTCTGAGAGGCAGAAAATCTGCAAACCCTGTTTGAGGGGATAAAAGAATGTTCATAAGAGAGCATCACACAGCCGTCTAAAGCAGAGAGGCAGAGAGAGAGAGAGAGAGAGAGAGAGAGAGAGAGAGAGAAAAAGAGAGAGAGAGAGAAAAAGAAAACTGCACTAACTGCATCTTATATTATTGTCAGTTCACAGCCAGCTTCCCTAGGGGCGTGTTATTCGCCCCTCTTCTTCAATGCGTTTGCAGTGCCTTGCACAGGGCGGTCCTGAGTGGAGGAGATGGGGCGGAGGAGCTTTTGAGGTTGTCTCTGTGATTTATGGTATTAGAATGCTTTGTC
Organism: Alosa alosa; assembly: GCF_017589495.1. Lineage (NCBI taxonomy): Eukaryota > Metazoa > Chordata > Actinopteri > Clupeiformes > Clupeidae > Alosa > Alosa alosa. The sequence continues at coordinate 17,008,161 of NC_063202.1, forward strand.
AATATCTCCCCATGTATGACACAGACGATTTACATGGCTGCCATAATGGAACGCTGTGATGCAGTGTGTCAGCACAACCGTAAACAGATAAACAAGTGAAATACGCCAGCGAGGACAAGGGAAGTGATGTGAACGCTACACCTGTGAAAATAATTTCAAGTGCATCAGAGTGCTGCGCCAATGGCCCACCAGTCAATCCCACCACCCCCACCCCCCTCATTTTCCGGGAATGTATAAAGCAAGTCTTTCCACAAATAGTTGAAAAGGGCATGTGCTCCTTCTTCTCCAGAGTGAGTCCCAGCATATTGCAAGTGCATTACGGAGTGTGGTGGAATAGCTGGTACCTAATGCAGCCCCTTCAACACCTTCTCTCCATGAGTCATCTGGGGATGGCAGGCCCACCTTCAGCCCTCGACCTGGCTGCTCGCGCGGAGGACCTCACTGAAGGTCACCTCCAGCCCTGCAGAGATGGCATACAAATGTCAGCACCACCCCTCACAATACACACACACACACACACACACACACACACACATAGACCCTCTGTGGCCCTTAACATAAGGGTGGGGGTGACGTGATGCACCTAACCTCTAAAACAAAAACTCACTTCTTGCTGCAAATCATCTGTTCCAGTCGTGATTCTGCAGTTGCACTCCTTACCGGCGCAATCCACATTTATCACATTCACTGTCACCTCCTGTGATCCCCAAGCAGAGACGGTGACGGTGCGGGTTCGCGCCTCGTCTCATTCCCATCCAGGTCACGTCACAGCTCCGGTCTGCAGTGATTGCTCTCAGTGTGCCACGGATGTTTCCTCATTAAAACCAAGAAGAAGCTAAAATAGTCATGATGGCATATGTTTAGTATGTCAGTGAGCTCTCATGGCAAGGTGCTAAGCAGTCATTAAAGTGGAGTGTTTGGGTGTTTGCTAAAATTGCTCTGCACCTGGGCGTTGAATAACCACACACACACACAGAGACGCACTCTACAGACACACACACACAATTCTCGAACACTCTGTGCTGTGGCTTGTAGTCAGATCAACATTTTGCTGTAATACATTGCATACATTAATTACATAATGGTTGTCAAGAGTGCTCATAAATATTTACTAGAAAAGCATCCATTGAAGTGTTAGACTTGGTAGACTGGAGTTTCTGGCTGTCGGATTCATGTCACATACATGAGAGAGAGAGAGAGAGAGAGAGAGAGAGAGAGAGAGAGAGAGCGAGAACGAACACACAGCTTCATGCTCTTAAGAGCATTGCAGGCAGCCCTGAAAGCCAAACATTCGCTCTTGAGATTTTCATCAATTATGAAAGACAAGCACATTATGGTATTGATGCGGCTGCCTAATGTTTGCTGGAGCCTGGCGTATGTGTGTCTGAGAGTGTGGAATTATCAATAACATGATATGCCCTTGAGTGAACATTAGAGCTCTTTCTCCCTTCACACTGTTTGCACGGTCAGCCTCCCTAGTTCATCAAACCCGCCCTGAAATCTATTTGCGAGTGGTTTCATGTTGAAGAAATTGCGTACCGTCTCTGGAGAGAGTGAAGAGCATCCCTACAGGACTTCAAGGCGCAAAGTCATGGGTTTTAACCCCCCCCCCCCAAAATAGAAAGAAAAAGAAAGTCTACTCCCCACTTGAACATATGGAAACCATCTTCCTGTTGTTTGCTCTCATTGGATTGTGGGCAGTTACCAGTACAACAGCACTATGTAAATGAGGCCAGATTGCGGCTTGATTGGCAGGCTCTCCGCTATTTGAAGAAGGGGAGAGTTAATTTAAGAGGCGCGGGGAAAAAAGCAGCCCGTCTGTGATGTGGGATGTGAACACATGACTGGTGCGGAGCAGCAGAGCACTGGTCGGCACAGCGCAGAGACCTCCACTGAAGATGAGCCAGAAATGAGCAGCAGACGTAATCCACCCCTTACAGAAATCACCACATCACACACACACACACACACACACACACACACACACACACACACACACACACACACACTCCTACTCAATCACAGACAGACACACACACACACACACACTCTTACAGTCAATCACACACATGCAGACAATGCACACATGGTACAGTGTTTTTTCTGGGGGTGGTGAGCTATTGTAAAGGCAGCTTCTGCTTCCTGCCAGCTGTGAGGAGCAGCCGATTCAGGAAATGAAGAAACCCAGAACAATTGGACTCCTGCAGGACAGACCCCCCCCTCCCTCCCTCTCCTGCTCTCCGTGTCTTTGATATCTGTCACAGGGAGCCATCAGCCCACTCATCTCCGTGCTGTTAACCGTGCCAGTGGGGCTGATGACAGCAGCCTGTGTTTGAATCGAAAACCATTTCAAAGCGTCGGTAGTTAAACTGAATTCTTAAGGCCCCCACGTCTGTATCGCTTTCGAGTTTATCATGAGACTGTCATGACGTTGGCAGTCATCGTTGTCGTTATCTCCTCCCATGTGTGTACCCATCATGGATGTTCGTTTCTTGTGCTAAAGGTGTGAGAGCTCGTCAGTAGGACATGTTTTAAGCTCATGATTTAGTTGTCTTTGTTCCAAGTGGCTGCATATTAGCCGTGATGCTGCCGAGCCTTCCAGCTAAAACTGGCTTTGGGGCATTCTGGCTGCCAGACCTCCTCTCTCTGTTTGGCTTGCTCTCCGGTTCTCAATATTTTGTTCTCCTGTGCTTACAAGAACAGCCTGTAACTGTGGCCCAAGCTTGTGTGTTTATTGCCCAAAGGTCAGATGTTTGTTTTGGGCTTGTACCGGTGCCAGTTCTGGCTCTTGCATTTGTTCACAGAGATATTACCTTTTGCTTGTGCTCTACCCTGTGGTGTCCCCTCAGGTTTCAGAGTGTGTGTGTGTGTGTGTGTCATAGGCCGGTCTCTCCTCAGAAGCTTGCCTCTCTGGGGGTAGACCTGCCCATATTGCTGAGGCTATAAGCAAAACTTACATCTCACCTCCATCACTTTCTTTCTTTTTGGCTATATTCCTACCTCTCTACCTCTGTTCCTCCCTCCCTCATTCCTCCATCTCTCTCTCTCTCTCTCTCTCTCTCTCTCCCCTCCTGTCTTGATGACTGTGCTCTGGGCCTGATGTCCCACTGCTCGTTGTGGTGGACAGTAACCACTGAAATAGCGCTGACTCTCCTCTGTGTTAAACTCCACCTACGTCATTAATTCCTCTGGCAGGTCTCTTTTTTCTAATGTAGGGTATTACTGCACCCAAATGCACTCATCTCCCTCTCCAGAGCAATTTATTTCTTGGCTTCAAAGACTCGAGTGTGGCTTTGTTCCCCTCCCTATATAGGAAATTCAATGATCAGATCCGTATCCAGCTTTTAGTGTCCCTCGAACATAGTCACTGTGATTAGTGTGTCCCACACGCACAAGCATGATTGCACAAAGTAATACTTAACTAATATCATAAAGCTATGTCTCGGTCTCTGACAGATAGAAGTGCTGTCTGTTTGATGTCTTACATTGTGTTTGACGCTCCCTTGTCATGCATTCCCTCAACTACTGTCATGGCTTTTGATATGATGTGCACTGCTGCCTTAGTTTGGGTAAAAATCAGGGATTTTGAAAACTTTTTAGAATCCTGAGGCGTAGACTAAAAATATACTTGTTGATAAAAGAATGCACCCAGTAAATCAAACACTGCTGGCCTTCCTTTAGCAAAGATGGCCCTGCCTCTCCCTTTCTGTGTATTCAGCAGAAAAGGAAATAAAGAGGAAATATCTCTCTCAGTGTTTTTGGGAAAGTTTTTTCTTTTTTTTTTTTATTCCCCTCTGTGGAAAGGTTGCCACCTGATAAGCTTGATCGGCTTTCTTTTGACGCGCCTCCTGCACTTAGCCAAGTTATGCGCTCCCGTGATTCATGTTGAGGAACCTCTGTGATGTTCCTCATATGATCTGGAGGAGGCAAAGCCAGTGCTGTTGTGTCCTCAGATCTCTGCTGGCAGTAAAGTCGGCACCGTAGTTTCTCGGCTGTTTACAGCTGATACCGTGTTTGTCGCGTGCTCTATTAAAATCAGAACACGCCTCGGTGTGAGCCATTTAGAATCCATTTAGAATACTGCTGTTGTGGGGAAAAAGTAGGTGAGATGTCACTCTGAAACGAGCCAAAGATGTCGGAAGATAAACTGATGGTGGAAGCAGAGCTATATACCGGGAGTAGATGAGGTCGGGGAAAGTATGATTGCATAGGGCCGCGCAGATGACTCGAGCATTTGATGTGTGCGCGGTTCCGCCAGCAGTTGTGTCGCCGGGGTTAAGGGCCTGGGCAACATCAAACTCCGTGGAAACCACAAAGCGAAGCAGCTGCGTAGAAGCAGCGTTTTTGAAGTCGTCTGTGTCACGCTGCCAAGGGCCCGGATGAATAATGCTGATTCAGTGGTGAGAGGTTTATGAAAACATTTGTTTTGTGTTACAGCGTTTCTGCTTCTTCTTTTTCAACCTTTTCTTCCTCTTCTCCTCTTTTTCTTCTTCTACTTCTTCTGCATTGGATCCCGCCACCACAATATAAGTGCAGTTAACTCTCCACTTCTGAGATGGCCGTTTTTTTTTTTTTTCCTGAGTATGATGTGATTCCCAGGGAGAGGATGTGATCATTGCAGGGACAGATGTCGCGGTGAGGCACCCCTCGGATGAATCAGCAGTGGAATGAGCTCTGGGAAGGAGCTACGGTGCCAAATCTTCCACCAGCTTTGTGTCTTGGTGCCCTTTTCTCTATCTGTGTGTGTGTGTGTGTGTGTTTGTGTTTGTGTGTCTGTACATGTTTGTGTGGCCACTGACTCATGAGTTCTACCCAACCACCCTTGGCGGACTGTGTCTTTTCCTTTCTTTCACTTTCTCTCTCTCTCTCCCTTTCCCTCTATCTCTTTCTTTCTCTCTCTCTCCCTTTCCCTCTATCTCTTTCTTTCTCTATCTCTCTCCCTTTCCCTCTTTCTTTCTCTCGCTCTCTCTCTCTCCCTCTATCTCTTTCTTTCTCTCTCTCTCCCTTTCCCTCTATCTCTCTGTTTTCAATCTGCCATAAAGCAGGCCTTGTGGAAATCATGTAACATTACCCCCACCACAAACACAAACACACACACACACACACACACACACACACACACACACACACACACACAGAACCACACACACACACACAGACCACCAGCACCACCACCACACACACACACACACACAGAACCACACACACACACAGACCACCAGCACCACCACCACGCACCCCACATCTTCCATCGCTTCTCTTCTTTCTCCTGGAATGTATTGACGAGTCCCCTCCGCTCTGCGCTCTTCCTCCTCCCGTCTTCGTCTTCGTCTTGGTGTTCACCCACGCTCCCTAGCCCTCTCTCCAGGGTGACCTAGATTTCAGACTTCGCTGCTCTCCTGAAGCACTGCCTCGCAGGGTGTGTTGTTCACATTAAGAATTCTGTTTTGGGGAAACTCTGGGAGACGGGGAGGCTTGGCGGAGGGGGGGGGGGGGGGCGTTTAGGATTCCCTCAGTATGCCTTTGTTTGCTGTCTCATTCCTTGGCCCCTTTTCACCCATAAAGCCAGAGGATTAAATATCCAGGTTAATGAGAGCTCGCCTGGGTTGGAGGACTGCTGCACCCTACCCTCGCCCAGTGTTGACGGCGGCCATATAGCTCCATTGTACACAGGCATATACAGTAGCTCTGGCTGACTGGCTCCAGCCAGACCATGCTGTCTGTTTGTCTGGGTTGCAGGACCAAAACACACCAATAGGTGGTGCTATAGAAGTGAATGACTATAGAAGTGACTTGAACTTCCCTCCCCTCCTGCCTATACAAAAGCAGTACAAAGACTGAGGGGCCAAATATTGTTATGTTCTGCTCTCTTCCCACCTGAGACCATCTAAATCTATAGATATATAGCATGTAACAACAAATAGAAAATGCATTTTTTTTGTCACGTCTAAACAGTCAAGCATATAGGAAAGCTCAAATAAATAGCATACAAATCAGATCTTGTTTGTAGTGTGCCTGAGATGGGGTCTGGGTGTTGGTGTGTCTGTTTAAGCCGGCGAGAGAGAGAGGCTGCTGGCTGGCGCTGTGGAGGAGTTGTTTTATTCCTGCTCTGTGGGAACACAGAGAGAAGGATCCAGGAGCACATGCAGCGCAGATGCAAATGCCATTAAGCAGAACAAATTGCTGAGTGCGGTGATCTCCACTTCTACACACACACACACACACACACACACACACACACACACACACACACACACACACACACACACAGATATGCACGTACACATGCTTCTTACAATACAGTGCTTGACTGAAAGTAACCATGGCAGAAGAAGCAGCCCTCAGAGGCAGAACACACACCACACACACACAGTCTCATAGTGTCTTTTTTTCAAGGGTACACCTTTTGTAAATCATGCCTTCTGGTTGCCAAGACTGAAGAAATATATGTAAGCCGTTTGAAAAGAAGGGAGAGGGAAGGAAGGAAGGAAAGAGTGAGAGAGCGAGAGAGGAGAAATCCAAACAGCTTAACTTATATAACGTTTGCAAGATGGGTTTTTACGCCGTAAAGATTCTTAAAATAACCCGAACCACTATTCCCCAGGTGGAGGAAACTCGCAGCTTTCTGATATTTCTGCTGGAGCGGAAAAAAAGACACAGCACTTAATGGCCTAGAGATCGTTCTTGTTTTTTTTTTCCGTCTTAATTCGATGTATCACTCGTGGAAGGAAAAACAGGAAGCTTGGGTCTGCTCTCCAGGTTCGTAGAGCGCACGCGTGTGTGTGTGTGGGTTGAGAATTTATTTACCCCTGCGTCCATCCGCCTCCCCCCCCTTTTGTTTTGGTCATTTTCACGACTTTGCCTCCCCTTGCTTGCTCTATTTATGAGCCCCAGTTATTAGAGAAATCTGGCACGTTGAGTTTTGTCAAGAGAAATTGGACTGCGTGTTAACCATTCAGGGGCGGCCTGGATCTAATAAAGTGAGCCTCTAAAGCTGTGGTGATGGCGGTCGAGGGCTCCAGAGTGTTTACTGAGCCGGGCTCACCGCTGATGCTTGGCACATAGATGGTGTGATGGAGATGAGTCAAGGCATTGGGCTTGGACTACTACTTTTTTTTTCCCCCTGATCACCGCTGATTTCTGCAGTAGTTCTTTGAAAACAGCATAATTGAAAACAGTGGCAATGCTCACTTGCGTGTTGGTTATATGGTTGAGTCTCAATATTTGGGTTTCCCCCCACAGTCTGCACCCTAAATCATTATTGTTTGCATGAAATCTGACTTCATTTTGCACAGTTGTGTGAAACTGAAGTCTTCTCCACGCAGGCTTTGAACTGAAGAGTCCACAGTGGACACCACCACTCATATGTCAAGCTAGCGAACTAATTCGGAGGCTGTCTCCAGTCAGTAGCTAATGTTCAGTGGCAGAGCTGAGGTGAAGTCTCTCCAAACATCAGCTATTTTTTGCTGTGCTTCGAAATGTGTGTGTAGTTCAAAGCTGTGTGGATTCAAAGACAGCCCTGGGTATCGACACCACCTCTGACAGCTCACTCGGAACAGCGGGGGCACTGAGCATTTTCTCCAGAATTTCTCTGCTTTTTTCCCCTTCCATCTTTCCTTTTCTCCTCTTTTCTCTATTTTTTTTTTACCAGACCACGTTCTTGAAGCACGTTCTTGAAGCTTGAAGCCTTTGGCAGGTTTTGTAGAGACATGTGAAACGGCAGGCTAAGAGAGAGAGAGAGAGAGAGAGGGGGGGGGAGGGGAACGCTTGCTTGTCTGATCCCTACAGTAGGACCTTAGCGGGACGCTGTAATGGCATGGTGGCCTGGCACTTAGGAGGGCAGTGGCAAGAGTAGCCAGGCTGGCCTCAGGGCCTGTGCCCTTCCCCGGGGACCCCCCTCTCAGCACCTCCCAGCCCCGTCGCCTCTCCAGCCCCCAGCCATCAGTCTTATTGTGCGCATGAGTGCACTAATGATGGGTTATCTCCTGATTGCTGTCTGAGGGGGTGTGTAATAGACTTTCTGATGGGATTTAATTGGTTCATTAGAAGAGGACAACGTCTTGTGTCACCTATCTCGACTCTCCGTGCCAAGTTGCCATTGTGGACGACTCCGCTCTCTTGTCAGAACTCGAGCTTTGCACAATCATTCTTACGGGCGTGTATTCTTTGAATGTCATCTCTCTCTCTCTCTCTCTCTCTCTCTCTCTCTCTCTCTCTCTCTCTCTCTCTCTCTCTCCCTCTCTCCCTCTCTCTTTTGTTTTGGTTCCTGCATCATCTTTGTGGGTCTAATTTTGGCCCTTTTGTTCCTTGTGGCCTCTTGAAAGGAGCTGGTGAGTGGCTTGAAAACATCGCGGGGTGCCTAATCAGCGGCACCGCGTCCCACCGGAGTGCTTTTAATAGTTCGGGGGGGATTTTTAATAAGCAGCCAGCCGACCGTCGACGTTTTTCGTCGCGGTCAGATTGAGAGAGCAGCTGCGGGCGGCGGTGCCATTTCAAAAGCCGACCCAGAATGGCTTTCCAGGAGCCGTGCCAGCTTGTAGGCGATGCCACCTCCTGTGGCGCGCCCTCAAGCAACTTCAGAGAGCTATAGCCCGCTGTTGGCACGCCCAGACAGTGCAGGCGTAAGCAAACTCGACCAACCCTTAACCTCGATTAAAAAAACCCTCCCATCTTTCTGTCCACGTCCGAATCTCTCTCTCAAGGGAGGGTTACCCCCTTCTCTGTCTGTGGCCATTGTCATGGTTGTTTTTCCCGGCGGTTTTGTTTGCTGACGCTTTTGTGCAGTTCAGCTGGCCTCTCTGCGCCGCCTGTGCCCAGGGTTGGAGTTGGGTGGAAGCAGACGTCCCTCTCACCCCCACTGCCTGCATGAAAGGAACCTCCTGGAGCTGTGACTTGTGTGCTGTGATGTGGAAGAGCTGGCTGTTGTTTTTTTTTCTTCTCTTTCTCTCCTCCCTCTCCTCCTTCTCTTTTCTGCGGTGTGATGCGCGACGCCCGCTGTGCTGCCTGAGGGGACTGAGATGAAGACGCCGGTCGCTCCACGCGCCTTTTACTCTCCCTCTGCCTCCATATCCGTCTGGCTCGCTTTTATCTTCATCTTGTGATTCGCAGCGATGTCTCGGCCTTCCCGTTTCTTGTCTTCATCACACGTTCCGTTCTCTCTCTCTCTCGCGCGCTCTCTGGAGCTGTGCTCTATAGCTGGGGCTGAATACTGTAATTAGGAAAGCATTCTGACTGGCTTTGACCTTTCTGTGTCGAGGGCCCTGCAGGAAGAGTGTGACAGTGTTGTAACTCTGTTCCCCCGCTGTTAACTTTCCTTTTTATTCCATGATTTTCATTTATAGTTGTTCAAATTTTTTTTGTGTGTGTGACGTTTTTATTTTAGATCCACTGTGTGCTTCTCTCATGGTGAGAGAAGGACAGTAAGTGGGTGACATGTGAGGCTGTCTGCTGTAGCATTAATTTAGTGGAATGCCAGGGATGTTCCAGAGTGTGGCTGCAGTTCATCTGGCAGGATCATTTTGAGAAGCCTGCTGAGACTCCTGTTTGATACTGTATGTTGTCCTTTAACAGCGGCTGCTGTATATTTTTTAAGTTTGTACACTTATTAACAATTATACATTGTTTATGCTCTCACTTTATAAATAGTGGACATGGATGTGGAATGTTTTCACTAAATGGATTTCACCTCCTCCTTGGTCCGTCTGCTCCCTGGCCTCTGCTATGCCCCGCTATTCCCTGTGTCTTTTCCCCATGTGGTTACTCGGTTACGGAGAGAGGGAGTAGATTTCACCTCCTTTCTTTTCACTGTCTCTTCCCACTGGCTTGCTTGTTTGTTTTTGATTAAAGTTTCATTAGGCTCTTCCAGCAGGCACCGTTTGTCTGTTAAGCCCCAGCCAAGCCCTCTCTGGAGGTCCAGCACGGCGTGCGCTACCTGTTGAACAGGAACCCCTTCGGGAGGTCTGCTCTGCGCTGGAGCTGCGCTTACTTCCTTTAATGCCATCCACCCTGCTACTGTCCCATAACCATCAATGGATCAAGAATGCAGTGATAACAGTTTACGATCTGTAACCTGAGATTAAAGAATTTGGGGTTTAATGGTGTGTCTGTGTCTGTGTCTGTGTCTGTGTGTGTGTGTGTGTGTGTTGCTCCATCCACTGGCTGGCTGGGCGCGCCGTTGTAAAGCGAAATAAGAGCTAGCATTCACGGGGCACTTTGGCGCGAGAGAAGCGCATAAAGCATGGCTGTCACTGGCGTCCCATCGGCAGGGTCCCCGCCGCACACGGGATTAGGGTTTCACTCGGCCCTCATTGTTCCCCCAATCTCCTCCCACATAATCTGCTGGTGTCACTTGAAAAGCGGGCCGCTGCGAAGCGAGCACCCGCTGCTTCGAGTGCGATTTGGCCACGGCCCCACTCGTGTGTGTGTGTGTGTGTGTGTGTGTGTGTGTGTGTGTGTGTGTGTGTGTGTGTGTGTGTGTGTGTGTGTGTGTGTGTGTGTGTCCCATTACACTCACACACACCCTCATACTCACATACGCATATACACACACACACACACACACACACACACCCCCCTGCCCACTTGCTGTTACGTGTAAAGCGATAGGCACGCAGGATCAAGATATGAAATATGATTTTATTAGCAGCACTGGAGGGGTTTAAGCCCCTGGCTGTAAAGCGCTGAACCCAACACCCTTGTCCGGAGCTTAGGTAATGAACTTCGTGCGCGCATGATAATGGGGCATTGTGCCCGGCCCGTGGAGATCCACTGAGATGGCAGCGCTTGTGACACAATGGCTCTGCGCTGTGTCCAACAAGTCTGTTGTGGTCAAAATGGGGTAGCTGTGCGGCCTTTGAATGTGAGAAGTGACAGGCCACATTATCAAACTTTTTTTTTTTTTATCCTTCTTGTGTTTGTGTATGTGTGTGTGTCTGGCTGGCATAAATCAGCAGACGAGGACTACTTGACATATTAAAACAATGGGGGAGGCTAACAATAGCTGAATGCAGCCAAGGAGAGAAAGAGACAGAGAGGGAGAGAGTAAGAAAGAAAGAGAGAGGGAGAGAGTAAGAAGGAGTGAGTGAAGAGCTCTTTGTTCAGTCATCTGGGCAGAGACGTGTGAGGCCTGGCATAAGCAGCCACCTGCCTCCCTCTCTCACTCCATCTCTCTCTCCCTCCCTCCCTCCCTCCCTGTCTCCATCTCTTCCTCCCTCCCTTTCTCCTTCTCTCTCTCCCTCCCTCCCTCCATTTCTTCCTCATGCCAGCCAGACCCCTGTGCCAGAGGAAACTTTTCTGGGCTCCTGGTGGAAGCCTTGGCCAGCACTCTGGTGCCACTGCGTTACCTAAACAAAACACAGGCGCGTCCTCTGGTATGGACGCCTGTTATCCACGCTGGACATCATCTCTCGAGTGTGCACTTAGCAGCATCAAGTAACGTGGACTTTGCACAGAATGCCCCATCCCGTCATTCATGCATGCATGCTATCACAGGCTGCCCTCTCAGCCTAATGGCAAGCATGTTTCGTTATCTATCAAGATAAGGTGACTGGAGAGAAACTGTTTCAACATTTTAACTGTAACAAAGCTACATATCTCTGTCAAGGGGTTTCACTGATCCAGAGTCAGACATCGCCCTCCCTCCCAGGCCTCTTTGCACTTGGGTCTTCTTTGTGCATTAGTAGTTCAGACCACCATGGTTGGGGCCCTGTGGTATGTTCTTCGCAAAAGTTTACATTGACCCTGTGTGGTGTTAAAATGTGTGTGTGTGTGTGTGTGTGTGTGTGTTTGGGAGTGCGTGTGTGCCGGTCGGGTGGTTCATCTGATGCATTTTCGCTGCAGCTGTCTTGTTTAGTCAGCAGAAAAGCGGCTCAGACAGCAATGGAGTCATAGCGGGCCTGTTGGAGCAAAGACAGATGAGTTCACATTCTCCGCTGTGGGGCTGCCGCTTGCCCCCCTTTTCCTCTCTCTGCCTGGCCGTGTAGGCAGAGCCTTCCCCTCCCCGAGAGTCCCACCCGACCTCACTTCCCCTCCACACCACGCTACGCCACTCCGCTCCGCTCGCGCACAATGGGGGCATTGTTGCCGCCACCGCCGCCGCTGCAGCGCTGCCGTAGCGAGTCTGCGACTTCCTCTTCCCGTGGGCTTCCCGCCGCTCGTGGGTTGCCACATTGCTTCCACATGCTCGGAGGAGCCCGGGCAGGCCCGACGCTCTGGCAGCGGGGACGTGACTAGAATGCCTGCCTGTGTGTTTGGGAGGGCTCGCTCCCCCGAGGACGCCCGCGTTGTGGCAGCCCTTCACTTCCTCTGCTCCGAGAACTCCCATTACCTGTGGAGAGAGAGGCGATAATGTAATATTCAGTGTGTTTCTTGGCCACAGGCGAAAGTCCTTGCCTTGACTTTGATCTGCTGCCTCCACAATCTGCAACATTTAAGAGAGGGACTTTCCGCAGAGGGATTTTCCATAGGTCATGCTACGGATATAAAAGAATGACTCGCTTCATGGCTGTTAGAGTTTTTGTTTTCTTTAGACACTTGTATGAAAAGGAAAACAAGAAAGAAAGGGAAATTACGAAAGCCTTGAGCACTTATACACCTCTTGCATCCTGCTAACCTGTTGTCTTCATTTCGATTGATGCTGTATCATTTAAATTATAAATTGCCTCCCACCAATCAGAGCTCTTGTTCAGCTGTGGCCGTGCTCCATCTGCGGAACGTCGAGACTCGTATGCGTGGATCTGCTTCGCTGCGCAGGTGGCCCGGCGCTCCTGATGTCTGCAGTTAATTGGACAACGCGAGGAGTGCTACAACGGGGATGACCTCAGCTCAGAGACACCTGAGCCGGCCCTCTGTGTCCATTAGGCATTCTTTGTGTGCACTAAACATCAAAGCCCGCCTCGCTGTCACAACGCACCCCCACACACACACACACACACACACCAACCAACCATCCCCCACTCCTCTCCGCACTCCCCAAGTAAAATGTTTTTGAAAATGGCACATTCCTCGTGCTGTCAGATTGGCGATGCTACGGGGGAAGAAAGGAAGACTGAGAGAGTCGAGAACTAAAGAGGTTTAATGAGCCAGCAAGGCCATCCCTGCAGTTTCACATCAGGCTTTTTTTGTATTCATGTTTTTGGTGGGAGATGACACTTTTGATTCATTCAGGCGTTTTATTTCTCTTTCTTCACTGTTTTGTCTTTTTTTTTTCCATGTTACGTGTGTGTGTGTGTGTGTGTGTGTGTGTGTGTGTGTGTGTGTGTGTGTTTTCTTCTTTTCCTCGTTGAGCAGATGGATGGATGTCCCCTCAGGGGAGAGAGTCCTCCGTGACAAAAAACAGAGCTCTTTACTGAATGCAACCAGCGTTGTGGAGGCAGATTTTCTCAAATGCCTGTGATCTCAGACAGACGATGAAAATGGGAGGACGGGGTGGGGTGGTGGGGGGGGGGGAGGAGCAATAAGAACGGAGTGTCCTTACTGGAGTGAAATATTTTTGGTTTTTGTTTACTATATTGAGGCAGTTTGTTTTTGGTCAGTGTCTACAGAGCAGCAAATCACCGTTTCCTGTATCCCACTGAAAGTGGCTTCTCTGTCAGATGTTTGTTCTCTTTGTCTGGTGTCTGAAGCGCGTGTGTGTGTGTGTGTGGCGTGCTCGTGGGTCTGTGTGTGTGCGTGCGTGTGTGAGAGCGAGAGAGAGAGCAGTAGAAAGTGAATGGGTGCAGATGTGAGTCCATAACAGGCAGAGGTGAGCTGTAGCGTGTGTTAGTGGTGATAGCTGATCAGGGGGCGAAATCCCACCCGACCCTCCCCAAACCACCCACTGCTCAAACCACCACCTGCTCCCACACACACACACACACACACACACACAAATGCACTCCCTCCTTCCTCACGCCATCTTACACTCTATCCATCCACCAAAATAATTGGGCCCTGGCAAGTTGTCCTGTCCTGGACCCAACAGCACGTTGCACTTTGACAGCTGGTGCGTAGCAGTTTTCCTTTGCCGTTGTCTCTATTGTTGAGTGGGCCCTTTTCTTGGCCGGCTGTGGGACAGGGGCCACCTTTCAAACGGGGCCCAGGCTTGAATGCACCGCCGTCAATGCGCTGCTAATGATCCGGCTCGTGTGCTCGCCACCACAGACACTTTGTTTGAGACGCTCTCCACATCGCCTGGAGCGCAGTGTGTGTGTGTGTGTGTGTGTGTCCAAGTGTGTCCAACAGACACTTGTGCTGAACCTCCTTGAAGCGGAAAGGCTCGTGGCGCGATATTGAGGCAGTTTTTATTATTTAATGGCTGGCTCGCTTTTCTCACTGACGATGTGATCACACTGCCTGGCTTACACTGGGCTCCTGAATAAGCTATATTTGTTTCACAGAATGGAGTTGATATTCTAACTAGCATTAGCTCACTTTTCAAATCCATATATTTTAATGAATTGATATTTTCGGAACATGTTACATGATCACATAGGCCAAAGAGTAGTGCACTTTGTTCTATAACATGGACCCCAATTATACATTTGAGAATATACCTATTGTTGCTTGATGTTTTTACAGTACTGTAGTTCTATTTCAGAGTTTAGACAGCTTCCAGTTTTCAAACTACTTTGACGTAGCAAAAGACCTCTTGAAACACCCTGAAGACTAGTTTTATGAGTTCTGTTTGTGCTGTAGCCATTTTCAGAGAGGTACTGTAACTGTTGACACTTGTTTTTCAGAATTTTAGATAGTCTGGCCTGATCTGCCAGCATTTTCGTCCAACTTTGCTGAAACAAATAAGAAGGCTACCATACATGATGCAAAATGCAGAGACCCAAATGTGTTGAAACAACAACAAAAAACAAAACACTTAGCCGTCATTATTCTTGAACTTCTCAGCTATAGATTTAGCAGTACTTGACACGGCCTGCTTTGAAGCAACACTCCGAACCACAGCTGAGAGGAGCGGGAACAGCTGCCAAGTTCACAAAGAAAGGGGGGGGGGGCGCTCTTTATATAACTTGTGTTGGGGCCAACTGTATTTGTGGTTTGAGGAAATTTCTCCAGGCTTGAGTCACCATTCTGAGCCTCTCTCTCTCTCTCTCTCTATCTTGGACGTGGCTTACTTTGTTCCCTCAGGCGTTCAGGATGGAGACGACGTGCGTGTCCCACTTTCTCTCTCGATCTTCTCGAAAAACAATCGTGGGGGTGGTGTGTGTGTTTGTATGTGTGTGTATGTGTGTGTGGAGGAAGACCTGACGTGTCCTCTGTCGGTGGGGTTTGCGGTGTGTGTGTGTGTGTGGAGAGCGGTGTTGTGTTGAGGAAAAGGCTGGCCCCCTCTGATAACCCCTGCGTCTGGCTCTCCGCTTGTCCTCATAGGGCCCCTGTGGCCTATCAGCGCAGGGCAGTCCCTCCGAGCGCAGAAACGCAGCTTTCCCACTGACCGCCGCCTGTGCCAAAAGGAGAAGGAAGTGCCTTTTGTTTGTTTCTCCTGGAACAAATTGTGTGTTTATGAACTGTTTTTATCTCCCTCTGTCTGTGATTACAGGCGGAAGTGACAGAACGACCTGCCTCGCATGGCTAAGGCTCTCAACAGAAGCCCTCTAATCAGCTTTGATCAATGGAGCGATTGAATAAGATAATCAAAGAAAACTGTTGGTGGAGCTTTGCTTTATGCATTTCATTCTGATCAAGGTCATGTCCAGTGGTATGCACGCAGAACCCAAAGCCAATGGTGGGGCAGTACTTAAAATATCAGACCCTATTTTGTTCATCCGTTTATGAGACAATTTAACTAAGCCAACCCCCCCCCACACACTCACACTCACACTCACACTCACACTCACACTCACACTCACACTCACTCTCACACTCACTCTCTCACTCTCTCACTCACTCACTCACTCACTCACTCACTCACTCACTCACTCACACTCTCTCACTCTCTCTCTCTCTCTCTCTCTCTCTCTGTGTAAGTGATGGGTGCTGGTGGTGTACCAAGCTGTTACTTGCACATGAGCTGGTTTGAGCAGGGGGGGCCCTGAAAGGACACATCTGTAGGAACTCTGTTACTCATCACATAGGAAGGCATGTGCGACGAGCATGATTCATGTTCACAAGGCTCCAAGACATGCTTCAGGGCCAAGTCCTATGTAGCTCACACCTCCAAAAGATCAGAAGCTTTAAACAGAAGTCTGATTTCACTTCCAAGTCTTTTTTTTTTTTTTTTTTTGCAATCAGGATGTTATTTTCCATGGTTTTTGTTACTGTTCTTTAAATTCCCAAATTGGAGGCTCTACACGGTTACTTGCCATCTGCATCACAGATTCCTTGACAAGACTGGAGAAACGAGTCGGACTTAAATGTTTCCAAAATGATTCTCTCGTTCTCTCTCTCTCTCGCTAAGATTATTTGTTCAGTTGTGGGTTTTAGAGGCCTTTTGTTGGAGACTCTCAGGAGAAAAGCTCCGCAGACCCACTAACCTTTTGAGTAATTACCCTCTCAGGTTTCATGTGAAAGGCCCTTTATGTCCAGCATCTGCTCTGCTCGGCCCGGGCGGCAGGCAGGCAGGCCGGCAGGCAGGCAGACACGCCAGCGGTCCTTATCAGGCATCGAGATGGCACACTCTGCTCTGAGAAGTCCCGACCTCGTTTGCGTTCCTTTCCCCCAGAATTGAATTAGGACCCTCTTATTTTCCACTGAAAAGCACACGACTGATCGCCACTCTTTCTGTTGCTCTCTTTGTCTCTCTCCCTTTCTCTCTCTCCATCATCTCTCTTTCTCTCTCTCTCTTTCTCTCTCCATCCCTCTCTCTTTCTCTCTCGCTCTCTCTCTCTCTCACTCTCTTTTCTCTAAGTAGGGGTCCTGTGGTGGAGAAATAAAAAGCATGTGTGAGGTGAAAAGTTTAGGAGTGGCAGGATTTGTGCATGAATCATTAAAAGCCCATCTGAAAATCGTAGGGGAATCGCCACAGTTTGTTTCACTTTGCTCTTTTGGAAGAAAAATGCGTTTAATTTGGTTGGGGGGGGGGGGCACTCCCCCCTCCCCCCTCCCTTCCGCTCCCCTCACAACGCTGCCTGCGCTCTCCGGGGGGAGTGAAGCCAGCGAGCGCAAGGGAAGTCATCAGCCATAAGATAAACAGCACAGTGTGCCCAGTGTGTGCCTCTGGCTGGGGAGGGAGGGGGCAAGGGTGGTTTGGGGGTGTTTGGGGGAGAAGTTGAGAGGAGGAGATTGAGTCAACTGGGGAGAGACACAAAGAGGGTCTCTGTTGAATCTGGCCACTTTATTTTGTCTGCTTCGGAGAGAACTGTGCGAGCAAACGCTGCTACTGCTGCTCACCACCGCATCGCCCCGCCTCTGCTGCCCGTAAACGAGCAGGCCAACCCAGTGAGGTCACGCCAGGGGGGACTCTGCTCACCTCCAGCCCATCTGTGCCAGCAGACCAGCTACCCGAGGCCTGGGCACCAACGTTACTCCCCAACCCCGCTGACAAGCTCTCGGCGGGGACGTATCTATCAAAGGCGCAAGGGCTTCATCCAAAAATGTGTGAAGCTCGGTGCAGGATTAGCTTAATGGATTTCTACAGATATGTGAGAGAGGCAGGTCAGCCAGGAGAGCTCTCCTGATGAGTAATGTGTTTCAGTGTAATCTAAACACACCATGGCGACTGACTTCAATTTGACCCGTCTAATGATAGGCAGTGCACCATGTGACCGCTTTAGCCAAAGAAGTCTCTTTCCTTTTTATTCACGTTTGGCTCAGGAGTTTGGCTTCCCCCACCACAGTGATGGGGTATCTCTTGTTCCATGTAAAATAAAAAGGCTGTCTTTCATTACACAGGCAGCCATGCTCGGGCCCATAATGTTTCGGGAGGTAGATGGTGGCCCTCTTCGGGGTGTGTTTTCTCAACATGGGGTGTCTGGCTTTTTCCTAGCCATCGTAGACCCTCAGATGTTTAATTGTTCCCTTGGTGTGAATGTCCAGGCTTTGATGGTCTTCTTGAATTCTGTTTGTTTTACTTAGTATCTGTGAATCACTCGGCCACAAACCGCCCCGGCCTCGCCGGGTAATACCGCGTCCATGATGTCAACCGTGGCCTCAGACACCGATCTCCTGAGACGGATCCGCTGCCCGTCTTGTGTTACAGAGTCCAGGGAAAAATGGGGGGGACGCCTGACGTTTACAGACACGGCAGAGGTATTAAAACCGTGAGCGCGATTAGAGTTAAGCCCTTTTTATTGTATTGTTTTAGTGCCTGCAGGTGTTGGCTCTTAAATAGGATCGTACCTCTTACTGCACTGGCCCCCTCAGTAATTCCAAGCATGGTCCTGGCGGCAGTGAAGTGGTCAGCAGCAGCCTACCAGACAGGCTACACGAGGCACGTAACCGAAACGTTCCGTTCACCAGACACACATAACTGAAGTGTTCCGATCGTGGAGCGTCTGCTGCAATAATGAGCTTCCTCTGTAATCAATGGAACTGGCTACACCAGATGTAATAGCAGCGCGGACTGTCGAAAAAATTCAGAGAGCAGAGAGTCTTCTAAAACGACTTTTACACTCTGCGAACAGAACGCTTCAGTTGTGCACCTGGTATAGCCCTGCTGAGTTCCAGAACGTTCTCTGTGGCTCTGAGGAGCTACAGCAGGTTGAGCTTGAGAGTTTCAGAATGCTCTCCCAGCAATGGAATGTAATTATTAGGGCTGTCACTTTTGTGAAAAAATCCTGTTCGATTTTTGAGACATAAGTTCATTGAATCGATTGTTTTTTTTTTTATGTCTAAAGACGTTTCCATTTTCAATGCCAAATATAGGCCAATCCTCAAACAACTAACAGGCATTTGGACGAACGAAAAGGGGGGCGCTTGTAGACGCAAGCCAGCAATATTTCTGATGAGTTTCTGATGAAGCGGAACAGAGGTCTACTCTGTGCATGTATGTACATCTGTTTTTGTGAGGTTCCAGGTTTTCTAGAATTGACCAGAACCATGGCGTCATTGTTTTTCTCTAGCTTCTTCCTTCGCTTCCTCTCCCGTGAAGGCTCCCCAGCCTGCCATTGGACGATTGGTAAGATGTCAGGTTATTTTCCCTGTCAGTCAAAAGTCCACTCAAAAGGGAAGAAAGGAGTCTGGGCAGCAAATGCAAACTGCAGCGTGCAGAACGAGCGCCCAGCTCACACCATATGTGTGTGTGATATGTTTTGTGTGTGTGTGTGTGTGCGCCCCCACTTCCCATCCCTGGGGTCAGATGCGGTCGGCATCAGGGGAATGTTATGTAAATGGCAATTGAATTTGTGCTGGACGAAGCACGCGGTGCATGTAAAGTGGCACGCCCCTCATTTGGACCTGAAGTGCTCTGCACGCACTCCCGTTTGCTCTGAGGCTGCGGCGGTCAGCATATTGACCCGTGTCTCTATGGAGTTGGACCCTGGAGATTTTTGATTAGCGCAGTGTGTCGCTCAGATGGGACCTTTCATTAAATTAGCACCCGTGCAATGAGCAGAGCTCTGCTTTTTCCTGTCCTCTCTCCTCACATACAATCACCATTTCCTGCTCAAGTCCCTACACTCTTTAGTCAAATGATGTTGCCAATTGTTGCCTCCCCTGTTAATAACCCCCATGTCTCCTTCTCTCTCTTACTTTCTCTCTCTGTCTCTCTCTTTGCCCTCTATTTGCTCCCTTTCTTTTCCCCTCATTTTCTCTCTCTCTCCCTCCCTCTCTCTCTCCCCATCTCTTTCTCTGTGTCTCTCACTCTCTCTCCTCTACTCTCAGGTATTGGAGGGATGGAGGACTTTATCCTGAAGTCTGCGACGGTCTCCACCACCCCGGCCTGTCCTCCATTCACCCCACTCAACTTCGAGGCCACCCCCATAGTTCGAGTGGCCATCGAGCCCAAGCACCCAAGTAAGTGCCACCATGGTCACAGGGGAAGTGACCCTACCGAGGGCTGAACCCCATCCCTGTTTAGGAAGATAGTGACAGTCTTCTTTCTTTCTCTCTCTTATTCTCTCCATTTGTCTCACTTCACTCGTTCGTCTGCTGTTTTTGCCAGCTCTGGGTTTTTCTGCTGTTTGCTGCCCTTATCTCTCTCCTCCTTTTCCCCCACGTTAGCTTGCATAGAGGAAGTGGAATATTTGCTTATCTGTTTGTGATGGAGCTCTCTCCCTCTTTAGCTTGTTTACAGTTTATTCGTGCTCATCAGCCGTCCGTGTTGTATAACGGCTGTCCAAATAAATTAGGTTCTGGTAATGTTTTTCGGCAGATCATTTGACATGTATGTGTCCGTTTGCACACAGAGGATGAAGTAATACGAGGAGATTTCACAGACAGAGACAAAAGACGTCACCATGTGTGGTTGCAGCTGCTGACAATACATTTACACATTAATCTCAGATTAATTTATCAGTTCTAAGAACAGTTGTGTCATTTAGATATTGATTTTCAGATGTTGGGGGAGCATCATTTTTTAACTGTATGTTAAACTTTTATGTGCCTTGCCATCCATCTTTAGACTCTTTTCATACCCATCATAATTTAGCACATTGCACAATGATTCAAAACAATAGCCAAAGTTGGTAGATAAGAGGCTTCCTTTGTGAAGACATGGAGAGAGAGGGAGAGAAAGGGAGGGAGAGGGAGAGAGAGAGAGCTCTTGCCAAGACACAGTGCAAAACCGCAGGAGAATATGTTTAAAAAGAGTGCTCATGTGTGTTTTTGATTTTCCTTGGCAGGAAGGACACTGTGCTCACCACTTGCTGTCTGTTTGTACCTCTTGTGTCTGTATATCCTGCAGGTTGCCAGTTTGAACTTAACATGGTCTGGCCAAATGTCGATACAGTTTATGATGACACTGTGTGTGTGTGTGTGTGTGTGTGTGTGTGTGTGTGTGTGTGTGTGTGCCCGCCCATTGCCCACATAGGTGAGATGCCAAAGCTGGTGCGGGGGATGAAGTTGCTGAACCAGGCGGACCCGTGTGCTGAGGTGCTGATCCAGGAGACGGGGGAGCACGTGCTGGTCACCGCTGGAGAGGTGCACCTGCAGCGCTGCCTGGACGACCTCAGGGAGAGGTAAGGCTCACATGTGCACTCTCGCACTCACACATATGTTCACGCTTGCGCTCATTCTCGCACTCACACATACGTTCACTGTTACGGGTAGGCCAAGGCACAGCATCCAAACTAAGCTGAGCTTCGTGTCTAGGGTAAATTGTATTCTTCTTAGCTGAAGCCTCGGGACCACCGCATAGCGTTAGCGCCAAAACCCCAAAGCGTTACCTTACACACTGGCCCTCACGTGGTGTACAGGCGTGGAAGTAAGACCTAGGTGGCGATTGCGAGATATGCGTGTCAGCGGAAGAGCTCCAGCGAGAGGTCACTTACCTGTGGCTCTCGCTGACCCGGTATAGCTCTCGGCGCACCTCACGAATAGCCCAAGCGCGGTTGAAATGTTCAGTTTTGTGGTGTGGTGGTTTAAAATCCAAAACAAACGGTAAATTGCCCAAGTTTGCCTGCTCACGGGCAAACTCTCTTCACAGGCCACGCTGTCTTTCTCAAACGCCTGAACTAATTGAGCCCAGGCCCCAGGACAGGTGTTCCATTTAGCCTAATTAGCCACAGGTAATGACATCACTGAAGCCCTACCTGTAAGTCAGTGCTTGCCCTACCATGTGACCCTACCCTATCGTAACACTCACGCTCGTGCCTGCACATTCGCTCACACATGCACTCTCTCGCTCCCACATGCACTCTCTCGCTCACACATGCACTCTCTCGCTTACACATGCACACTTGTGTGCTCACACATGCACTCTCACGCTCACACATGCACTCTTGCACTCACACATGCACACTCGTGTTCTCACACATGCACTCTCACGCTCACACATGCACTCTTGCACTCACACATGCACACTCGTGTGCTCACACATGCACTCTCACGCTCACACATGCACTCTTGCACTCACACATGCACTTTCTCGCTTGTTCTTCTGTCCTCATATTGGTACTTTAATGAACTCATTTTTATTCCTGCATAATATAACCTGCACCTGTTTCTGACAAGAAAGTCAACACAATGGTTAGTGATATTTTATGGAAATCAGAACGGTGTTAAGTGTTAAAGGCATGCTTACAGGAGACATGTTAGACTCTAGTATGATGTGTGTTGTGTTTGTTTTGTCTATCTGCCAGATCCTTGGCGTGCAGTGTTGTCAATTAACAGTGACAAGCTAAAGTCTCACTTCAGACAAAGTTGAAATGAAACAGAGAAGCTGTGACATACAATACTGTCAATTACAGTGACAAACTTATGCTGACTTGTGAAGTTGAAATAAAAGCTCTGTGGAAGTTAGAGGATGAGAATAAAATCTTGTTAAGTATGAGGTTGGAATTTCTAAAATCTGTCACTTCATGATAGATTCCGTTATGAATGTATTTTGAGGAGCCAGGTTAAATTATTATTTGTGTAAATAAATACCCTGTCACAGAAAAAGATGGTTGGCTTTAAGTTGCAAATTGAAATATAACTTTAGGATAGAACAGTAAAACAGAGGGCAGAGAATTTAGTAGGGTGGATTTATAGGGAATCGTTTGTCTAGAGGAGTACAAAGGGATGTTTGCATTGACACATGCATGCTGCCTTGAATTAAATCATCTCTCGAATATAAAACCCCACTGATATATCTCGCATGTCATTTTTTTCCATTTGGGATATGATTGAATACATCACTTTCAATTTAATGGCAGATACTACATTAATACAGACCTGCTTACTGTCCTGATGCAGTGGCTTGTAATGGTCAGTATATCTGCATCACGACACATCCCTCTTGTTTAGTGCAAGTGCCGTCTTCTCAGCAGAGCTACGTTGTGTGTGTCATTACGCAGAGCTGTGATGGTACGGTCAGAATGCAGGACAACCGCAACGAAGGGTGATTGCTTCTAAAATTAAATATGGTGCTCATTGCTTGTGACAGCAGGTCTGCAGCCACGATAAGCCCTGTCCCCACAGCTTCCCTCTCACCAGCAATCACCTACCTATGATTATATATTGACTGGAGGATTGCTTTTGATGTTTTACCTCTCCGCTCAGGTCATGGCGGCAGGAGACAGACGCAGGGAATAGGAATGGATAGATGCTGTTTACGGGTTTAGAAGAAGACGTAGAGAGACAAGGAGATTGTGAGGGGGCGGGCGGGGCAAACAAAGAGAAATAGGAGAGGAAAGAGAGAGAGCAAACCAAATCAGCAGAGAGAGAGAGAGAGACAGAGAGAGAGAGACAGAGAGAGAGAGATGAGAGCGAGAGATGAGAGCGAGAGATGAGAGGGAGAGATGAGAGGGGGAAAGTGAAAAGAGAATGAGGCCTTCACCCATCTCCTCTGGGTTCTGATTGGCCTGCAGGTAGAATAAAGAGTTTGTTGGAGCTGGAGACAGGCTGACAGCTGGTATTAGATTTGTCAGAGATGCCAGCGTCCCACACACTCTTCCAAATATGTGATGTCTCCAGGTGTGTGTGTGTGTGTGTGTGTCTGTGTCTGTGTCTGTGTGTATTCATGAGGATGCATGTGTGTGTCTACGGATTTGGGCTCTGTGGTGCTTGTTTGTTGTCTTTGCATATCAGTATTTCTGTGCCCTCCAGCTGACACTACCCTGTGTGTATGTGTGTCAGATTTGCCAGTGTGACTTTGTCCCTCAAACCATCACTGTTGATAATAAGGTATTCCTACTGCCACTGCACTGCATTTCTAGCTCTCTGTCCAACACACACACACATACACACAGATACACACATACAGATATACATACACACACACACACACACACACACACACACACACACACACACACATTGGAGCCCTTGTGTGTCTGTGCTTTGCCACCTCGGCTGTGGCCCCTGTCTGTCTCTCAGAGCGGGAGGCACTGTGCCCGTCTCCACTTCCCCTCACCTCCCTCACCTTCTCCACCCCCACCACCCTCACCTCCTCCACCCTCACCTTCCTCACCTGCTTCACCCCTACCACCCTCACCTCCTCCACCCTCACCTCCCTCACCTGCTTCACTCCCACCACACTCACCTCCTCCAACCCCACCACCCTCACCTCCCTCACCTCCTCCACCCTCACCTCCCTCACCTCCTCTATTCTCACCACCTCCCTCACCTCCTCCACCCTCACCTCCTCTATTCTCACCACCTCCCTCACCTCCTCCACCCTCACCTCCCTCACCTCCTCCACCCTCACCTCCTCTATTCTCACCACCTCCCTCACCTCCTCCACCCTCACCTCCCTCACCTCCTCTATTCTCACCACCTCCCTCACCTCCTCCACCCTCACCTCCCTCACCTCCTCCACTCCGGCTGAACCCCAGCTGTCACATCTGCAGAGCCAAGGCTAATGCCTGAGAGGAGAGCACCTTTCCAAGCACATCTATCTGACTGATGGGGGAAAAGGAGGGAAAAAAGAGAAAGAAGAAGAATAAAAAAGAATGAATTTGAGAAGTGTATGTGCGTGTGTGTGCATGTGTGTGTGCGTGTATGTGTGTGTGTGTGTGTGTGTGCATGTGTGTCCACATGGCTAAGCGTTTTGTTCATTGCCTGCATATCTGTCCAGAAGCTTGTCAGTATATGTAGTGGAAGGCCCAGGTTGACAGTGGTGTTTTTTTGATGACCGTTGGCCAGATAATGAACACCGGGTCTCCTTGCCTCCTCGCCATGCTGTGCTACATTTGCTCTGGGGGCCAGAGATGCCAGAGCTTGTTTGTGTAGCGCCATCGTTGGGTAATTGGTCAAAGCTAGCCAGCACCTGACTGTGCGCCCTTGAGCGTTACCTTGTACTAGTCACACACACACACACACACACACACACACACATACACACACACATACACACACACACCTGCATATCTTTAGCACTACATCATATTAAGCACTGGTGAGAGTGGCGTTGGTTTGTCTGCTTAATGAGTCACAGGTGTCTTTGCATGTGCTTAACCCTGCGAATATGGCAAAAAAAAAAAACAACGGACAATGAAGGTCAGGAAAGGAGTTGTTTTACAGGACATATTAAGGCACCATGGAAACAAAACGGCTATCTTTGGACATGGATAAACAAAGAGGGTTGGTTTGGCTGTGTACCCACCCCCCCCCCCACCCCTCTAAAAAAATGAATAATAAACCTGCCTGATGTTGCTTTTGAGGATATGGTGGCTAATGATAATACGTTTCTGCCATTTGCCACACCGAAGGGGGAGCAGGAAAAAATCAATCTTCATGAAAGTCAAAGTATTCTCTGAAGGCCCTGATGAAATTTTAATAATGCAGGGATCAGAAGGTGAACATTCCGGATTGTTAAAGGGAAGTTGGATTCCACTGGGTGTTTCTTCAGCTAGATTGCTCCCCTCCTTACCTCACTCATTTTCAAAATGAGCTCTCTTAATGAAATGTGTTACATTAATAAATTAGCAGGCTGATAATAATAATGATGAAGATAAAAAAAAAAACATTTTTTTTCCAGGAGAGTATTAGCTCAGTATTGTAAACAGAGGATTAAAGCAACCCAAATTTTAAAACGAAATAGTCTTCCCTTCAAAAAAAGCTCATCTCACTAAAATGATATTGTTTAAATTAAATTGCTGGATCCAAAAACATTGCTTGTAGTTATACAGTATTTATCGAGCCTTTTACTCCCCAGAGCCCATTATCCTTCATATCAGACATTAGGCCATCAGTCCAGAAATCTCCCTGAAGAAGAGGATACTCAGGAAAATGGACTGCTTGGCATTTGGCCCATTTGATATGTAATAGTTCAGAGCGGGCAGCTGGTTCTTCTTAGTGGTTTGGGGGACTATCAGTCAGAGACCTGGAAGCACTTCCCCCCTCCTCTGGTCCGATCTCGGCCCGTGAGTCTGCCACTAGCAGAACACAGAGGTGTGGAATCGGGACTGGGTTCGACCACTTAACCAATAAAAAAACTTCACAGACCACCTATCTAAAAACAAACAAACACACAAAAACAGTAGACCTACTTCAAGAGTATATTACACAGTAGGCCTACTCACTGAACCACCTTGCTTATTGTCTTTGCAGCTTGCTTATTGTGTCAGAGGATTCATATAATTTAAACTGGTGTAGCTTACATAGGCAGTATTGCAGACCTGTTTGGATTTACATACAAGTTGATTCAATATAGCAAAAAACTCATCTACATTATATTTTACCACGTCTGCTCGCGGACCACTGGGGATAGCTTGCGGACCACCAGTGGTCCACGGACCACACTTTGGGAAACACTGCTCTAACTGTACAGAGGAGAAGTAAAACAAGCAGACCACAGAAGGGCAACCACAGCAGATAGTGACCGTGTCCAGCTGTTGCTCAAAACATCTGTTCCCATGTTCGGCACGCAACTTTCAGACTATAACCACCATGCTCTCCTACAGAAGTCAAAAGAGCCATTTTTATGTCGGGATGCTCCACCGTTTGATCACTCAAGTCTGTCAGTCGTTGTTGTAGCACAAGCAACGGGCCCATCACTGAAACAAGCTCTTATTTTTATACAAAGCTCTGTGCGGAATGAGGGTCTGATTGGGTGCCTTGGTGACATTAACACGGATAAAGCCGAGAGCACTTTCGTGCTCCTTCCTGCTCTCTCCTTCTCTTTTCACCGGGTGCTATTGATCGACAGCGGTGTCTCCACCAGGGCTTTCATGGTGCTTTAATTGCAGACAGTGTTATTGTTAAGCCCCAGACGCGGAGTCGTCCAGGGTTAGCCTCTTCGCTTTGACGCCGAAGCACACAGAATTGACATATCAGCCCATCAACTCCAAAAGGTCTGTTCCCTTCTGGCAATTACCACGTTCTTGTAGCTCTAACCTGCCCTCCCCTCGTGGTGGCAAGACAACCCCCCTGTGTGAGTTGTTACAGTGACGAGGCAAGGGAATGAACTACACGATGTTAGCCATTGATTTTCCCTCCGCTCTGCACTGCTCTGCTCTGCACCCCCATTGAGCAAAGCACCCGAAAAGGAAACAGTTGAAAGCCCAAAGCGTGACACTTAAAGCTCTAGATGTCTGTCGTAACACCCCCAATTATCACCACTTTTGTTCAGAAATTCTAAAACAACGATGTTTTAGAACACTTCAAAATAACATTTACTAAATAAACCTTATATTTTTCAGTAGCCATAGGTGTGTAGATTTGAACAAAATCTGGTTTGGTTCTTAACGGGAGCATTTACTGCCTGAAATATCCGATTTTGTTTACCACGCTCGGAGTTATAGTGCTGTCCTGATGGGTCGCCTATTTACACCGTTTCAACGGCACATGAACGGTTAGACCGAGAATTCTCGTCATGAAATTAAAATTCCACTGGAGCTCCAAGCGGTTGTGTACACGCAGCCTTACAACACTGTTTACAGCTCTTCGAGTCACGGTAAAATGTAATTTTTGGTACATAGCTAATTTAGATACACCTATGTTGTGGGTGGTTGCGTTTCTTTAGGAGTCCGCTGTCTTGGTTTGTATAGAAATGGATATTAAGTGACACATACACGCAAGACGGTGGAAATACGGGACCGGTGGAAATAGGGGGAGTTCCGATACCCTTTTTTCCTTGTGCAAGAAAAAGTCATATGAAAACATACAAGACATTTGACCTACTGTATATGTAGTTGGCAAAAGACATGGTTGCCCTGAAGTAGCGGCCCATTGGTTAGTTGAGATGTGAAAGGCCTGGTCAGCCAAACATGACGCTGAAAGGCTGTTCTGTGTGGCCTGCAGTGGCAGGCAGGGCTTGCGATTGGCCGAAGCATTACATGGGAGACTCGGGAGAGTTGACTAGACAGCCTCCTCGACTGCCTTCTCAGCTGGCAGGTGGAGGGTTAGGACCGGGTCATCGCGCCTGACCTGAAAAGCCAGGGGTCAGGCCGTTAGCAGCGCTAAGCACGCGAGGCAACGAGAGGGATTTAAAAATATCACTGGCCGCGTCGCGGCGTCGCTGTGAGGTCATGTGTGCTGATACACGACGGCTCCCCGTGACGCGGTAGACTGGCTCGTGGCCATGCACAATCAGGGCCCAGAAAGAGGTCAACAGCCCCTCCCTCTCTGTCCACCTCCCTCCTGAGTCACAGGATGATGACATCACAGTCAACAGGCTGCTGGGGAAGAAATGGGTCAACTGACAGATCATGTGACCCAACCTAACCCCGCCCCCCCACACACACACACACTCACACACACACACACACACCCCTCCCAATCCCAACAAGTGCAACCAGAGTGAGTTAAGCCTGTCCATGTAATTATTGTTGTGGTTTCAGGAAACATTTTGTTGAGGGGATTAATTATCTTTGTTTCACGCTCGTTATCATCATTTCCGTTGGCCCGTCACGCCATTGATAAGCTGGACAAAGTATTGACCAGTGGTAGTTGTGTCTGAGTATTTTAATCACACCCGATCTCCACAGTTGCTGTAAATGTAGTCTTTCACTCTGAATAAGAGGGAAAAACGTGTGTATATTTATATTTATCTTCTGTATAAATATATACTCTGTTAATTAGCCCGCAGTCATGTTTTCCAGGAGGTTTGCCCATTTATGTGGTAGATGAAACCGGGCTGACACAGAACCCCTACATCACTGGTTTTAATGAGCAGCACCTCACACTGCCACAGAGCCATTAGTTGTTTTATATTTGGGAGCCGACACAGGCACTCAAACATAAATTGATACGAATTTGGAGGTTAAAAAATGTGCTATGTGTGGGGTTTTTTTTCTCATCCATTCTGTTTTAAGTGTATCTTCACTAGAGTGGGTTTTGACAAATGCTTGATTCATTTTTTGAAGCCTCTCTTGCTGCAGTGTGTCCCAGAGCATATATAGAGCAGGAGGTGTGTTTGTTGTGGAGTTGTGTGAAAGGATAATGCAGTGAGAATGTATGCAGTAGCAGAAACAAGACAGCAGAGGCCTGTTCCTATTCCTACGAAGTCTCTTAAGTAAACATTCGCGAAAGGATTATCTGCTCTCCAACCTGTTTTATGACTGTCTAGAGCTAAATAGATTAGGAAAAGCCTCACTCGTGTTGTCTGCAAAGGGACTGGCAAACATTTCCACCGTCTGCTCTATTTAAGAGAATCACCCGGTCAGCTGTGATTAGCTCATTAGCAACGGCCAGGTAACGCCAGTGTCATCATGTAGCCCAATTCTGCATGCCTCGCTGTGCTTCAGACTTCAGGTCACTGCACGTAGTCCGAGATAAAAAAAAAAAAAAAACTGTCATGCTTTACAAGTTAGAAAAGCACACAATAACTTCAGTAACAGTCAATACAGAGTCCAAACATTACTCTTGGCTAACATCCATTCAGTGATGAACAGCAGCTTTCAATCAAGGTCATTTTATTCCTTTGCAAATGAGGAGGTGAATTCCAGAACCATTTCCAGTTGTCTTTGGCTGGATTTTACATGTTTACGGTGAAAAAGCTATACTGCATGTGGTTGCATATCTTTGAATCATATAAACCTTTTTTACCATTTTACCATTCCTTCATCCAAGAGTACGTACTTGGCATTCAATACATGACGTATATAGTTTGAGCTCACTCAAAAAGTGAATTCCGATCGTTGTGCAATTTTGCTCTGTAAACATGGCCATATGGAGTTGGATTTTGGGTGTGTACTGTGTCGTCTCATCTCTGTGTGTGCCTTGGAGAACTCGTTTGTTTTTCATTTATATTTATTTCAGTATGCTCTCGTTTGTCCCGTCAGGTTTGCCA
This sequence comes from Alosa alosa, assembly GCF_017589495.1. Taxonomy (NCBI): domain Eukaryota; kingdom Metazoa; phylum Chordata; class Actinopteri; order Clupeiformes; family Clupeidae; genus Alosa; species Alosa alosa. The sequence continues at coordinate 17,037,898 of NC_063202.1, forward strand.
AGATCGAGATAAGTGCCTCCAAGCCCATCATCCCGTTCCGTGAGACGGTGATCCGACCACCCAAAGTAGACATGGTGAACGAGGAGATGGGCAGGCAGCACAAGGTGGCCATCCACCAGGTGAAAGAGGAGCAGGCCAAGAACCCCGATGGGGTCCAGGTGGATCCCACTGGCCTGGTCACGCTCACCACCTCCAACAAAATGGCCACGATTGGGGTGCGGGCAATACCACTTCCTGAGGAAGTCACTCGACTGCTCGAGGAGAACGGTGAGCTCATCCGAACAATGGAGCAGTTCAGCCTTGCTGTGAAGGAAGGCAAGGCCCTGGAGATCAACCAGAAAACCTTGGAGTCCATCCAGGACTTCAAGGAGACGCTTGAGAGCCACTTGAAGGGACATAAGTGGCGGGACGCCGTCGACCGCATCTGGTCCTTCGGCCCCCGTCGCTATGGCCCCAACATCCTGCTGAACAGCGTGGAGGGCTACCAGCGGCCCTCGGTATGGCAGTATCTGGACAGGGACCGGACCCAGGCCCCTTCGGCACTCCGTGACCATGACAACAGCATCGTTAGCGGCTTCCAGTTGGCCACTCTGTCGGGGCCCATGTGCGAGGAGCCACTGATGGGTGTTTGCTTCGCAGTGGAGAGATGGGACATGAAGGCGGCCGTACTGCCCTCTCGACTGGACTCTGTTGATGAGATGGAGGGGGAAGTGGACACTCTGCAGTCCGTGCCCCCTGCCAATGACTCTGTTGGCAGGCAGGGGGCACCCGAGCCAGATGCCTCTTCGTCAGGCGGCCACAGCAGCAGACGGCGGCCAGACGCATCGTCTTCGATGGACTGCTACGGGCCGGTCTCGGGCCAGCTCATCGCCGCTGTGAAGGAAGCCTGCCGCTACGCTTTCCAGGCCAAGCCCCAGCGCCTCATGGCCGCCATGTACACCTGCGACATCATGGCCACCGCCGAAGTCCTGGGTAAGTCGACTAACTAACTTAACTCAACTCAACTTAAATTACTGCAGCGACTGAAACGCATCAAAGGTCAGCATTCAGCCGCAGATTTCAGTAATGTGCCATTGATGGGAGAGTGTGTGATGTGTGTGTGTGTGTGTGTGTGTGTGTGTGTGTGTGTGTGTGTGTGTGTGTGTTTGGGGGGTGAGGGTCTTACGAACTTACTCACCCAGTGCAGAGTGAGGTTTCCGCTCTGACAGGAAATGGTTCTGTCCAGTTCCTAATTGGAAGCTGCTGCGGTCCTGTCATGCTTTGCGGCGGGTGATGTCATACGGCAGACAACTGAAACAAAAGGCCTATTGTTTGCTAAGAACATAGAAGTGATACGCATTGTGTATGTGTGGAGGGGAAAAGGAATCCTGCCCATTGAGAGCAGATAACCTCTGAGAAAATGGAGTGGACTGACAGGAGTAGGAGCAGATGAATAATTTAGCAGTGGCACAAATTACTGACTGCGTCATTATTTTTTAATGTTTATTCAATTTCATCTTTTTTGCTATTGGCAGTGATATTTGACCTTTTATGCCTGGGTGCTTTAGGCACATCGTAATGAGCTTAGGTGCATCATTAAAACCAATAGGAAAGTTATCATGTTAATGGATAGCGGTCTTCATTTGTATAGTCCTTGGCAGATCCAGATAATCAGTTATCAGTAATATCTTTGAAGAAAAGGACTGTTGGATTCGTAATGTTCTCTTAATGTTCCTCAGATTGCTTTTTTTGAGCAAAAAACATCAAAGGTCTTGTCAAGAGGCCACTAACATGATGATAAAGAGCCAAACTCCATCTGCAGCTGCAGACAGCTCGCCTTCGCCTCCAAGGGGAAGGAGGGTCAGCGTCCAGACAGAGAGGTCGGAGGCGGCCACCTTTATCCTTGTGTGTCAACACGCAGCGCTCGTCCCCCCTCGCCTCTTTGTTAAGGCGGGCAAAATGTTTGACATGCGTTAGACCCTGCTTCCTTCGACACTTCCTCATATTCTCAGCTCCCCCAGTGCGTCAGGCTCTATTTTTAACTTGGGGAATTGGAAAGGCCTGTCGACACCCGGCTCAGACTGACTGAACCCCTACACCTCTGCCCTCTGTACACCCCAATCAGGCCGTGTCTATGGCGTGCTGTCCAAGCGCGAGGGTCGCGTTCTCAGCGAGGAGATGAAGGAGGGGACCGAGGTCTTCATCATTAACGCTGTGCTGCCTGTGGCCGAGAGCTTCGGCTTCGCCGACGAGATCCGCAAGCGCACCAGCGGCCTGGCCAGCCCCCAGCTCATGTTCAGCCACTGGGAGGTGAGTGACCAAGAGCCTGAGCCACACACACACACACACACACACACACATACACACACACACACACACACATATATACACACACACACAGCCACTCATGTCTGACCACTTATTCTGTCTAGCACTTGTCTTTTTGTGTTGTCATCTTCCTCTTGTCTTTCTTCACACTTTTCAACTTATCTGTCATTGAACTCAGGTCGCTGTGAGTCCCTATTATTTTCTCTCTCTCTCTATCCCTCTCTCTCTCTCTCTCTCTCTCTCTCTCTCTCTCTCTCTCTCTCTCTCTCTCCATCCCTCTCATTTTCTCTGGACAGAGGGAGGCACCAGGTTAGTGGGTGCAGAGCAGATGTGGGTATCTATAGGTGGTCTAGACTGGCCATATACAGTGTCATCTCCTTTCCCTCGTATAGCCTGACAGGTGCAGGCAGCTCGTGGAGCGCAGGACATCGATCTGGCTCCCCGCACACCAAAGGTGTGTGCAGGTTGGCGGAACGGAATCACGAGAGCAGGTGACTCGGCTGATGGGCTATTGACTTCACTGTGGAGGAGAATGAGGTTCTGTTGTGGGGAAAGGCAGCTGTCTTTAACTTGAACGCCATTGATTCCAAGCTGTCATAATGTGTGGGGCAGCCGTGGCCCACTGGTTAGCACTCTGGACTTGTAACCGGAGGGTTGCCGGTTCGAGCCCCGACCATTGGGCCACGGCTGAAGTGCCCTTGAGCAAGGCACCTAACCCCTCACTGCTCCCCGAGCGCCGCTGTGGTTGCAGGCAGCTCACTGCGCCGGGATTAGTGTGTGCTTCACTTCACTGTGTGTTCACTGTGTGTTCACTGTGTGCTGTGTGTGTTTCACTAATTCACGGATTGGGTTAAATGCAGAGACCAAATTTCCCTCAAGGGATCAAAAAAGTATATATACTATGTCTGGCGGCCATTTTTGCTTTAATATGTAGACTACATTTTACATGCGGTTGGTATTCTATGTTCTCATCATAGACAGCATAGATTCACATAGTTCAAGTTGTTGAAGCACAACTGTTTTCATGTAATTGCCACTAATTTTGCAAGTAATTCAAGTTTGCTGCACCGTGTCTGTCTTATCCCAATTTCCAATTTGGGATGTCAGAAACACCCAGGAGGCACAAGCACTCCGCTCACTCAACGCCTTTGTTTTCTATCCCAATAGTGCATGTAAATGGTGACACATGCTTGCATCATTTAACAACCACAACTCCTCAAACTTTGCTCCTTGATGATTAGTAATTAATCCTTTGAGTAGTAAATAAGATACAGATAAGTATATTGCACGTATGTAACATTCAATAAATATTAGTATAGTGAACCTGTACACAAGCTGCCTTCCCCTCTCATTCAGTATAACAATACCGGAGGTGTTATAATAGGTACATACATTCAACAATATACATGTCATGTCAGTATGATTTCCTGTTTGAAAGCGTTAGACGTTTTATATATTTATTATGGTTTTGCTCACTTTTTTAGAGTAACATTAACACTGATTTTAATAGACTATTGAAGACATTACATTACACTTGAATACCACAGTGTCAACATTATAGACTGTGAAAGCTGTCTTTAAACCCACGGCACAGAAAAGTGTTACAAATGTATGAAAATACCCAGCATGTGGCTTATTGATTCGGTCTGGCAAGTATTGGACATAGAGGCCATGCTCCTGATGACAGCGTAGACCAGTGGTCCCCAAACTACCTCATTTTGGGTGGCCCCCCAAGACATGTCCGTAGTATATAGCATCCGGCCCACACGGGAGTACAACATCGTCATACTAAAACCTCCGCTTTTTTCCCATTTATTCTCTATGGCGAGTCAAACAGTACACATGTAATACTCTTATTGTCCACCGGTGGTTGTTTTGGCGCTGTTTTGCGTTTACCATCGAAAACGGAATGAAATGTAGGCTACCTGCAAACAATGTGAGAGGCCTATGCTGACTGCATCAGTGCTCAAAGTATTTTAAAAGTTTATCAATTAATTGTTAATAACTAACTAACTTCTATTCAAGTCATATTTCTGGGACTTTCTGGGATAATTATTTCTATTTTTTTTATTCACTCATTCAAATGTTCATACAAAGAGTTCACAAAGTTCTCATCAGGTGACTGAAAGTTAGAATGGTGGTCATTTCAGACCACTTCAGCACTTTATAAAATTCTCATAGTTTGAGAACTTTAAATTATTTGTAGGATATTCACAACTTGAGCTGTGTATGCAAAGACACAGAATTCAGAGTTCACACATTTTTAATAAAATATACTTTTGGGACTCCCTCTAATAATTTTGGGAATCCAAATGTTTTTTTATTAGTATTATTTAATTTTACACTGATATGGCATGATGACAATATAAACACAGCTAACAATGGTATTAAATTGCAATAGCCTATGATTAAATGTAATAGAATATTCAACTAAGGTAGACTGCTGTTGTTCACAGCACTAAGCTATTTATGGTTACTGATATAGAACTACTCTGAGTCTCTGGCCCTCTCTTGGAGCCAGGCATAGTGAGCTGGCCCTCGGAAGAAAAAGTTTGGGGACCACTGGCGTAGACTATAATCCATGTTAAGTGCAATTTAGGTCAATTAGATGAGAGATTTGATGCGAGTAAGCCTTTCTGTGCCACTAGATGGATAAAATGTAATAAATCTCCTGGACGTTTGATTAAGGGGGAGAGGTCAGATCTTTACATCACCCTGAAGGCGTTGACCTTTTACTCTTAGTACGGCTTATTGCTGAAGCCTTGTTGGAGAAGAAATGAAAAAATAAATAAAAACATTTTTTTTTCTGTTCAATTAGTTTACACTTTGAGAATGATCCGCCTTGTCGTGTTTAATGTGAAATGATGACCTTTGTCTCTCTGACAAGAGTCAGCACTGATCCCGGACCAAATGCAGCGTTTATATATTCCATTCATAATCTACCACGCTTGTGCAGTGAGTTTAGTGTCAGAATCAATGTGGCAAGTCTCAGATCAAGGCAAGAGAATTAGAGAGGGAGACAGAGAGAGAAGGGAGAAAGAGAGAGGGTGCGAAGAGAGAGAGAGAGAGAGAGAGAAAGAGAGAGAGAGAGAGAGAGAGAGAGAGAGAGAGAGAGAGAGACGCCAGATGCCCCTGGGGAGCGAGACTGCTGCCACTGAGCTGGCTGGTCTGTGTAAACACTGGCCTTAAGCAGAGGGATGCACACACACACACACACACACACACACACACACGCACACACGCACAAGCCCCATGCTTAGTGGGTGAGCTCTGCTCCTCCCCCACCCCAACCCCGTGCTGAGCGCTTTGTGAATTAAACATGACTAGAGGTCAGCGTGTCCAGCTGGGCAATCGCCTGGCCAGTGCCCCTCACCGCCGGCCGGGCAGGCTGGGCCGGGCACGGGCACGGGCACAGGGGCCGCTGCTCTGCTCTGGCGCTTGGCAGTTATTAGAGCACCCACCCCCCACCTTTCTTCTCCTCGTCCTCCCAGGGCGAGGCGGGAGGGATCAAAGGCGCGAGACACCACATGTGCCAGTGGCTTTGTACCTGCGCCTGGCACGGAAAGCGCGGGCACTCCGAGGCCTTGGCCGCCTTCCACGCCATATGGCGCTTGCTCGCTCGCTAGTGCCCTGTGTCGTCTGTATCTCTTTCGCTCGGCCCGACGGGTCACTCTTGTCTGCTGCCACCGCGCCGGACAGCCACCAGGAGCCGCCTCTCGTAATGGTGTGATTAGCCTGCCTGCGTGCCTGTCTGCTCGTTTCTTTTGCTCTGTTTGCTTGGGTGGGTGTGGCACGTTAGGCAAGGTTGTTTGAGGTTAAGCCTCGGTAGGGGCGGGGAGCACGACTACATCCTTTGGTCACTCTCAAAGCACGCTTCGGTGAACAAGAGACCCTTTTTTTTGCAAGTGAGATCAGAGCCAACCGCTCTGGTCAGTCTGTTTGGCTGTCCGTGGAGCGGACAGATGTGAACTTGGCAAACTGATGAACAAACACACACACACACACACGCACTGATTAAGTGGAAATGTGGCTGTTTTTGACAATCCAAGCTGGGCTCACATGAGCATCTTAATTTATTGCATTTCAAGGGGGAAAATGATCCTCCTTTTGGGATTGACTTCCACTGTAGAATAATGCTGAAGTGCCACCACCAACACGGACATGTGACCTTGAACAAGGTGCCACCGTCACTGAAGTCAGCCTCTCAGCAGACGTCGCATTTAAGCACCTTTAGCACTTTAAATAAGCCCAGTATAATTGAGTTGCGTGGGGTGAACTGTATCTGCATCTCGTTCTGCTTGTGAATGTTTGCGGCCGTTATCTGCATATTTCCGCGGTTGGACTCCCAGTTAGTCAGCGATCGCAGCAGAGATGGAGTGCCAGCCTGTGGAGCGGATCTGTCTCTGCTAGAGTCAAATCGGAGATGACGTTTGTCTGTTTATCACCATGAAGCATGCATTCAGATAGCTCCTCGACTACACGACTGTCTGGAAGAGAGTGACTGATGAAGCACTGCGCTGAGTCCTGAAAACCTTATCCTGTCTGCGATTCGACTGCTCAACAACAATGATGTTGTTGTTGTTGATTTGTTGTCCTTTCCCCCGAAAGCCACAGTGAATGATGTTGCATATTATGTACAGTGCGTGTGTTATGATATTTTTTTTTGTCCTCATAAATAAGCCGACTTCGCCCTCGGCCATCCTGTTCTGCATGGCGATTCTGTCTCGCTCAGCCGTCTGGGCTGAGTCATCCGCCATCTCCGCCCTGGTCTCCCCTCCTCCACCCCCACCCCCCGTGGACCTCCACTGGCTGTAGTCACGTCGCCGCACTCAGACCCCCAACCCCTCACCGCCGCTTCTCTCCCCAGTGTGTCGGCCGCCTGTGGGCTTCGGGTCGTAATTAGCGTCGGTCTGCGCATGTGCCTCCCCCCCGGTGCACTTCAGCCGGGGCGTGTTTGATCCGCCACGCAACTGTGCCGACACACACACATGATTTGAATTGAATTGTTCGCCTTGGCACTTCCAGGACATGTTTGCCTTGCTCGGGGAAAGGTAATTGAATTGCGCATCTAATTCAAACCTTACCCGGGCTATTTCGAAGCCCGGCCAAGTTTTGGAATCCTTTAAATGTGGCCTTTGTGCGGTGAAGAAAGGGCTCCTTATGTGAAATTCTTCTGACTTTTGACGTGAGACACTGCGAGCTGAGACCTGTATTTGTGTGTGTGTGTGTGTGTGTGTGTGTGTGTGTGTGTGTGTGTGTGTGTGTGTGTGTGTGTGTGTGTGTGTATGTGTGTGTGTGTGTGTGTGTTTGTATGTGTGTGTGTGTGTGTGTGTGTGCGTGTGCGTCTGTGTCCCAAGGAGGTTATGCATTTACCCCTCCTCCCCTCACGTTAGGAAACTGCTAGTGTCAGCTCCTCCAGCTCCCTCTCCTTTTTTAATGCCCCCCCCCCTCCTCTCTTTCTCTCTCTCTCTCTCTCTCTCTCTCTCTCCTCCAAGCGCTTCTCCTTCTCCTCTGCCTGCTCTAAGGCCATCCAGCATGGCTCACTGTCTGCGGCGGACAGCTCTCTAGGGCACTCCTGCTCGCTCGCTCGCCCGCCCGCTCGCCCGCTCCCTTCCACACTAGCAGATATGTTCAACAACAACACGACAAAGTGGATCCAGGTGGGCCTTAGGTCTCTGCAAAACAGAGCTCTTTATTAGCAGCCCAAGCTATCTATTTTTACTGAGGCTTTGGGAGCCACATCTGGACATCATTTCTGCCTCCGGAGAGGGTTCAACAGGTTTGAGTCAATCTTAGTTTTGCCATCAACTCGTTAAACTAATCATCGGATGGGCACCACGTGCGTTAAACGGCAGTCTCATGGTCCTGCCCCTCCCAAAAGTGACTGGCTGGTTTGAATATTTAATACCAACGGATGTGTTTTTCTCTCCGCTGTTTAACAATGAAGAAAAGCTCCCACTCTCCTCCAAAGATGCTTAGTTGGAACATCTGTTCAGAATTGTGGTATACGTTAAATGATCGATTCAAGGTTGGCTGGGGCCACCCGCGGCCTCCTGCTCAAGCCATTAGGTGGATAGTGTTCAGCCTGGCTGACATGTGTCAGAGCTGGGGGGAAAAAAACAACAGAGTTATGATGAGCTGGAGGATTATAAACTCCGGCTCGACTCAACTGCCCCCTCGACATGCCCTGATTTCAGCCGCCTTCCTCCGCACACCCCCCACCACCTCCACCACCACTTCCCTCTCGCTCTCATCGTTGAGATCTTGAAAAAGTGACGAGGTGCCAGTAGCAATAAAAACAGCAATTAGACAGCAGGCCAATAGTCTCGTCCATTTATATTTTATGAAGTGCGCCGAGGGCTGAGGCGGAGTGCGTCTCGGAGATGTGTGATGATTCATTTTTCTTGCCCCCCTCACATGCCTCGACCCACCGTCCACTTCAGCCCAGCCTGTCCTGTCTTGTGTACCTGACTTGAGTAATGCTGCATTTCCCTGGCGCTGTCTACTGCAGTTCTTCACCCCTTCCCCCCCCTCCTTTATGTTTTCACACAGATTCCGGTGCCTGTCTCAGCCATGTTCTTGTCACAGTTCTCGTGAGTCCCCCTGTTTCCTGTGTTTTTTTTCCTGAAATGTGGGGAATATATATCCCCTCCCCACACACCCAACCCGAGACACAGTCAACATCAGAGCCTCTTTGTGTGCCTTCTCGCCGGTGTACAGCATGTCAGCTTGTGGTCTGTCATGCCCTCTGTCTGAGTGCCTCTCTCAGTGTGTCCCTGACTGTCTGTCTGTTAGCGCAGCTCTGCTGACAGTTGTTAAGGCTGTGCTGGCTGGCTCTGCTAACAGTTGCTAAGGCTGTGCTGGCTGGCTGTGTTAACAGTTGCTAAGGCTGTGCTGGCTGGCTGGGTGCGCATGCTGGGAGGAGAGCAGGGGGCCATCCATGCGTCGGCCCCGGCTAGCTGCGGTGTGTGCCGTGTGCTCATTAGCTGTGGGGCGATTAGACCTGGCCCCAACCTATCCGTGACACGTCTGGCTTCCATTTTGACACATGCACATGCAAACACACACACACACACACTCATGCTCACACTCACACTTTTGCTCTTGGGGGCCCGGGCCTAATCATAACCAAGTCATGGACTGGGCTGAAGTGGTCAGTGTTCCAGGGCAGCTTAGCGTAATTGGGCACAGGACACAAAGGCGTTGTTAATAAGCGGGTTTGGTGTTAGTGTGTGTGTGTATGTCTATGGGCCATGTGTTGATGAATACATGTGTGCGTGTGTGTGTGTGTAGGCCAGCTGGTGCCTGTATGTGGATATGGGTTTGTGTGTGTGTGTGTCTGTGTGTGTGTGTGCATGAGTGTGTGTGTGTGTGTGTGTGTGTGTGTGTGTGTGTGTGAGTACGCGTGCACAAGTGCTGCCCTGTTGTGGCTCACTTGCCTGATGCACGTCCGAGGCTTCTGCCATGCAACATGAAGCCGTGACCATGGGGACGCTGCTTACATTTGACACGCGGCCTCCTGTCAGTCAGCATTAGGTCTGACCCAACACACACACACACACCCAACACACACACACACCTCCTCGCCTCGCTCATTAAACAATTCTGTCCCACATTTTTACTCCCATCCCCCCTCCTTTGTCCAACTATTATGGTAATCATTGGCCATTCGAGAGCCACAGAGGTGCGGCAATTAGGACACCGCTGAATCGAGTGGAGTTGGGGCTTAACTTGAGTCCAGGACTGTCCGGCCGGCTGCTCGATGCACGAACGAGAGCGTGAGCGTGACAGTGACAGTGCTCCCCCTTTGTCTCAGGGAGTTGTGTTTGTGCTTGTGCTGCCGTCGCTTTATGGAGCATGTTTGCATGATGTAACATGCTTGTACAGCGACAACCTCCAGGAGCAGAGGCTATTGTTTGATTGTTGGCCAGAGAGAGGGGATATGACTGAAGTGTGTGTGTGTGTGTGTGTGTGTGTGTGTGTGTGTGTGTGTGTGTGCTTTGCGCATGTGTGTGTGTCTTGGCGTATGTGTGTGAGAGGATGCAGTGCACATGTGTGTGTTTTGTGTGTGTGTGTGTGTGTGTGTGTGTGTGTGTGTGTGTGTGTGTGTGTGTGTGTGTGTGTGTGTGTGTGTGTGTGTGTGTGTGTGTGTGTGTGTGTGTGTGTGTGTGTGTGTGTGTGTGTGTGTGTGTGTGTGTGTGTGTGTGTGTGTGTGTGTGTGTGTGTGTGTGTGTGTGTGTGTGTGTGTGTGTGTGTGTGTGTGTGTGTGTGTGTGTGTGTGTGTGTGTGTGTGTGTGTGTGTGTGTGTGTGTGTGTGTGTGTGTGTGTGTGTGTGTGTGTGTGTGTGTGTGTGTGTGTGTGTGTGTGTGTGTGTGTGTGTGTGTGTGTGTGTGTGTGTGTGTGTGTGTGTGTGTGTGTGTGTGTGTGTGTGTGTGTGTGTGTGTGTGTGTGTGTGTGTGTGTGTGTGTGTGTGTGTGTGTGTGTGTGTGTGTGTGTGTGTGTGTGTGTGTGTGTGTGTGTGTGTGTGTGTGTGTGTGTGTGTGTGTGTGTGTGTGTGTGTGTGTGCCCAAAGATCTCCAGATGCATTGTGACATGCTCCTCAAAAAGCGGTGCCCCTCTGTTGATTGTGCTTGCGGTGGACGCCTCCCCCCCACCCCACCCCTATATTTTTCTACTATAGTTGGAAAATCCATGGCTGTTGTTATCCCTGCCATCTGTCCTGGGGAAAGCAGTGGTGAGGACCAGGTGGTGGTGCTGGATTCTGAGCTCTGGGGTGGGGGTTGGATCGCAGTGGATGGAAGTGTCGGGTCTGGTACTGTAATTGTGCTCCCTGGCTGTTGTCTAATTGTGAGGTCATGGCATGGCGCAGGGAGAGCTGTGTGCCACCTCCACCCCCGCACGCCTCCGTCAGCCCCTTCAGCGAGAGGCATTGCCTCATCGTCCAGCAGCAGCCTCTCTCTCTCTCTCTCTCTCTCTTTATCCCTCTCTGTTTCTCACTCTCTCCCACTCTCTCGCTCTCTTTCTTTCAGTGGAGCGCACAGTCGTGCGGCTTTACATAATGAGCTGTCTGTGGCCCGGCGGGGGCTAGGGGCAGCCCTCAGCAGCGCTCCACTATAGGTTTCCCATTGTCATGACACCAGACAGATAGAGAGAGAGACTGAGAAAGAGAGGAAAAGTGATAGAGTCAGGCAGTGGAGAGAGAGAGAGAGGAAGTCGGTGACTTCCAATGCAGTGTTATCAATGTATCAATGTTACCCTTGCTGTCTCATCTCAATTTGTTATTGACTGTGTATCAAGCAGACTGTATAACAAACAGTTTTTAATTTCAATTAAATGTAATGTCACCTCAGTTGCCCTTACAATTATGTATACTCCCCAAAGCATTGACACGTGTTTGTGTTTTCTGTGACTGCAGGTGATCGGCAGCGACCCGTTCTGGGTCCCCACCACAGGAGGAGGAGTACCTGCACTTCGGCGAGAAGGCCGACTCGGCCAACCAGGCACTGAAGTACATGAACGCTGTGCGTCGGCGCAAAGGCCTCTACGTGGAGGAGAAGATCGTGGAGCACGCGGAGAAGCAGAGGACACTGAGCAAGAACAAATGATGCACTCCTTCACTTCCTCTCTCCCACTCTCTCTGTTTCTCTCTCTCTCTCTCTCTCTCTCTCTCTCTCTCTCTCTCTCTCTCTCTCTCCCTCTTGTGTGCTCACTCCCCCCATTCGTTCCCAGTTGCCCTCAGTGGTCCTATCATAGACTTGCAGTTGGTCAGCCTGTAATACCACCACCGCCTGTAATACCACTACCGCCCCACTCCAGTACCTGCACTTGTCTGTGTCTGCCACAGCAAAGAGAGACTCCTCCTGGATCGTTTCTCCCCAAGTCAGTCAGAGCTATTTATTTTAGAAAAACCATCACGATAATAATCAAAAAAGACACGGGGGCTTTAGTGTGGTGTTCCTAGCAGGTGAGTTCTAATGGGAAATGTTCCGCCTTATACCTCCACAGCTTCCACAGGAAGTGTGTGTGTGGGGGGGGGCGGGGGGACGGTGGGCTCGTCCCGACATTCGCTTATATTAGAGATTCTCCATGGGCCATAAAAGGCCAATCTCAGAGCCCAACTGGTAATGCCATTCATTGGGGATATTTTGCTTGAGAGAGCGGGTTACAGCCGTGCATAATTTTGAGGGGTGTCGTTCCTCTCAAAGCATACTTTGGATTCGAGTGGAATGGCTTTGAAATGAATTCTGCTGCCTCCCCATCGAATTTCATTACATGCACCCTAAAGACCGGAATTTAATTTAGAAAAACACCAACATGATGAAATTGGGAAATGATGGCTGTTTTAATAGTTTTGGGGGGGACAAAAACCACACAGGCGTTTATCGAGTATTCCCTACTGTGTGGGTAGGTAACATTGAAGGCAATTCTCTGTTTCTCACTGCAGCAGACTGATCAAAAGCTTAAATAAATTCACATTTCCTTATTTTATTTATTTTATTTTATTTTTTTTTCAAAAAGGTTTCTAATAAATGAATACAACTCAAAAGGACATTGACATCCGTCTTGTCTTCTTTTTCCAAGTTGCTCCTCACTTGATGTCATTAACACAGCACCTCTCTCAACAACTCCTTTGTTCCACTCAAACACCAGGTTGGCCCCTCCGTGAACGGCTGAAGACTTCCTCGCTCAACTCAGCTGAACCCGGGCTGAGCGTTGTTTTTTTTGGTGCGCGGGTGTGCTTCCCTCCATTGGTGTGCGTACGCCCAGGGTCAAAGCTGCGATGTGCCTGTGGGTAATGACCTCCGCGTTGCATTTAGATAATGGGTTTAATTTTGCGGAACCGATGGGTTTAAATTGCAGAGTAGACAAAGCCCAGAGATAAGGGTGTGATGCGGCAGATAACGGCAGAACAGATGTAAATGGGAAGCTCTGCTGTGATTTAATGCTGATTAAACTGCAGCCCTGTCAGCGCACAGATCCATGCTCTAGCTTGACACATAAGCATACTATTCTCTGGAACAATGCCGCTCCGGCTCCCTTGGTCTCTCTACTAGTTCATTTTGACTTATGTGTCTGGAATAGGAATAGCTTCTGTAATCCTAATGATTGCCACAGAACAATCGTCTGAAAAACAATGCTTTGATAGGGCTGTAAAAATCTGCACAACAACAAGATGGTAAGAACAAAGGAAAACAGTTGAAGCCCTTCATAACACCCCTGCATATAAAATCATGTAGAAAATTTGTATATAAAAAAAAACTTAGATAATCTGTGTATTAAATAATGTGGATAATCTGTCATTAATAGTTGAAGACCTAACTGGAGTAACTAGGGTGAATAACTGGTGACTTTGTCTCGGTCGGTCGTTTTTTTTTGGGGGGGGGGGGGTTAGGGGCTTGTTGCGGCTGGCTGACAGGCATGTCTCCTGTGGACGGTGATCCCGGGTCAGTATTGATCAGTGTGACTGAGTCACCCCCCCTCCGCCTGGGCCCCTCAGGGTCCAGAGGAAGGATATTAGGGCCAGAGGAGATGGCTATCTGCTGGACGAAAACAAATAGGACTGGAGTCAAGAGCCATAAGGGGAACCTGACAGACAGAGAGAGGTGGGGGGAGGTATTGCCAAACTTGGTCTGTAACATGAGCTCTGCAGGAAAGAGATGAAGCACACACACACACACTCAACAGAGAGGGGAGAGGGCTGACTGGTCATTGGTTAACACCCCCATCCGTCAGCAGGCTGGGCAGGTGGCGGCAGGCAGAAGGAGAGACAGGACAGACAGCTGGCTGCCGCTGCTTCCTGAAGGGGAAGAGATTTCACTGGCACGCAGGGCCGCTTTGGGCAAAGATGCCCTCCTCTCTCCCCTAGTGCGATCACCTGCACTAGGCTGCCCTCATCTCTCTCTCTCTGTGCTATCACCCGCGCTAGACTGCCCTCCTCTCTCCCCCTGAGCTATCACCTGCGCCAGGCAGGTGGCTCTCTGCTCAGGTGAGCCGTGCCAAATGGAAGCAGTGAACCGCTGGGAGTTAGACATCAGTGCGGGCGGTTAAGGTGGCTTTGTTCCCTGCAGGTGCCTTGAAATGGCCGGCTATCAGTGTCCTCTACTCCTCGTGCCTCAATGACACACACTACGGGCTTTTCCCCCTCTCTGGTCGGCTCTGAGCGGAGTGCTTCTGACTTAACGTGGCGTTTCATGCAATGAGCTTACAGGAAAGTATGTCGTAGGTGACCAGGGCCCGTCAGGCTGCTGCAAATAGTAAGTAGGACACCTATGGTGCAAGCACACACACACTCAGACACATATACACGCTCACACACACACAACTATACACACACTAACATACACACACACTCAGACAGACACACATACACCCACATACACACAAACACACATGCTCAGACACACACATACACACACTCAGACACACATACACGCACTCAGACACACACGCATAAACATGCTCAGACTCACACACACTCAGACATACAGTACACACATACACACACAAACATATACACACACTCAGACACACACACACATATAAACATGCTCAGACACACACACACAAACACACACTGACATACACACACACACACACATATTCAGATACACACATGCCCAGACACAAACACAGTTGCCCTCTCCTCTGTTTGCCTGTTATCAGTTATTTCCCATTTGACACAGGATTGAAATACAGCATGGCATGAAGCATTCTTCACGCTTATGAAATCCTGGAAGCTTTTGTCATGCGGCCCACAAATAACCCACACCACCTTAAAGCACCGCCAGCTCCCGCATCAAGCAGACGAAACATTAGCCTCGGCGCAGGGACATCATCCATACATTATTTATGAATCTGCTAAGCGTTGTCTGGCACACGGGCTCATGGGTAATGATTGAATTGCACACCTATTGAAACATGAGTCGGGGAGCGGGGTGTCATGTGAGGACAATTCTTAAAGAAAGAAAGAAGAAAACAAAAGCAGAAAAAGAAAGGGATTGATGGAAAAAGAAAAGCCTTGTTGCTGCTGTTAAACTAATACAGTTACGTACATTTGGGCCAGAACTGAAAGCCCATTTTATGACACTGGCCAACCGAGCGTATTAATCACCGTCTCAGACCATGGCCAGACCAGTGAACAGCCTCCAAAAAGACCTGTCAGCATTTTGGATCCGCAGCACCGTCCCAGAATCCCACCATGTGTGCAGACGGCATCGCTCAGCGCTCCTGTTAGCCTCCATCCGCCCGGAACCGACCCAGTGGGCCGGTCCATCCGTCCTCTGGTGTGCTGCCGGCCCTCCAGCCGCTGCACAGCAGGTTTTGTCCTGGCGTCTGGACTGTGGGGTGGGTGGGTGTGTATGGATGGGGGTCAGGGGGGTTGAGTGGTTGCTGTTCGTCAGACACCGACCACCGGACTGTGGTGAACTCTTGACTGACTGAGAGGATGGACAGAGGGGCCCCATGGAGCATTGTTACAGGCAGGAAACTGTTGGGACTGCATGACACATTTATTCTCCCCCTCCTCACATCATCTGAACACCCCCCCCCCTTACTTTCCTGCTCCCCCCAACCCCCCAAATGTTTCCTTCGCTTCAGTTTAATCGCCCAGCCTGCCTTCAGTTGTAAACAATATGGAGCATAGGTTTCCTTTGCGGATTTCACGATTCAGAGCATGCTTTGCGAGTTATTGTTGTCATTAGTTTTTTACTTTAACAGAGATTATTCCGCAGTGCCATGGAGCCTGTGGCTGTTGAAAGAGTTATGTTGGGTCAGCTATGTGAGAGGTAAACTCGGCGTTACATTAGACACGATTCAAATGGTCAGGAATGCTGAGGAAATCCCTCGCGCTTCTTTTTTCTGCACTTCATTTTTTAGCAGAGGATATGCCTGTCAGTGGAGAGGGCTATAAGAAATATGTGCTCATTATACATTTTTTCTGGATGGTCCTCTCTTTACGGCCACAAACACCAGCGGCCACGGTGTGACTCACTGAGTCAGCTAACGTGAACACACACATCCCTCTTTAGAGTGAAGAGTTATGGCCACTTTACATAACAACATACAGATATGACCAGCAGAGCTCTGAGGTTGTTACATACAGTAAATAATATGTTTTACAAAAGGCTCTGAATGGCTGTGTGTGTGTGTGTGTGTGTCTTCTCGACTCCCTTCAAAGTGCAGCTTCTCTGATTTCCTTCAAAGAGAAAGGGTTGGGAGGAGGAGAAAAGAAAAAAAATAATTGCCTTTGTTGCCGAGGCTCTTCGGAGCAGAACTACCTCTGGCATTACCTCATCGATCTCTCCTCCTGTTACTAAAATCACAGCCGCCATGATTGGTGTGGGGTGTGTGGGGAGGAGTAGCAGCAATGAGGCTGTGTGTGTGTGTGCGTGTGCGCGTGTGTGTGCGTGTGTTGATAGAGGTCAGTGGGGGTTGAGGCAGCCCATGAAACGGCCGTGGTCCCTCTGGCTTGGCAGGGAGAGATCACGGTTGCAGCAGATGCTGGAGCTTATTTTCTCTCCACAACCCCCCCTTCCTCCCCACGACAACCCTCCTCCTCCTCCCTTTTCCACTCCCCACAAAGGCTTTTTTGTCTGTTACGCTCGGACCCTGGGGGAGCCTACCTCTGACCCTTACCTCAACTCAAAAGGCCTGTGTTTCCGTTACTTTACATATGGATTATTCTAGAACCTCCCGCCTCCCCTTTTCTTCCTCCAGTGGTTCATTAAAAATGGCCAGGAGCATGCTGAGACAATTGGCAGCTAATGTGTTTCACAGAGCCTCTGCTCTAGAATGCTTCTCTTCCCCTCCCTCCCTCTGTGTTTCCCTCCCTTTTTCTCTGTCTCTCTCTCCCCTTCCCTCCCTTTCTCTATCTATCCCCTTCTCTCTCTCTCTCTCCCTCTCTCTCTCTCTCTCTTCTCTTCCCAGTCTGCTCTGAGCAGTCTCCACAGACCCTGCCGTTGCCTGATCCAGTAGATGGTCTGCAGCTATTTTACAGGCTGCTGGATGCTGGACAGACAAGCTCTTAAGCCAACGCCTGCGGGCAGTCTTACAGAGCATAGCATTTACATTATGTTCAGTAGATGCATCTGTTGTTTTACATATAAAATATATATTTTTGCAGTTGTTTTTGTTGTGTTGGACTGTTAGTCAGGGCTTGGAATTCTCTGTGGCACCTACTTTGGTCTGTCCATGTCTGCTGTAGGTCTCCTCTGAGTCAGAGGCTAATTGCCAAATCAGCGCACCAGCCCACGGCATGGGCAGCCTCAGTAAGGCCCCTTGCTGCTCAAACCTGTCCATTAAAGGAGCATTTGGTGGCAGAAAGGGAGGGGAAAAAGAAAGAAGGAAAAAAAAAACTCCCACATTTTTTTTCTTCTCACTCCATCTCTGTGTGAGTGTGAATGAAGTGCTATTTAAAGGTGCTGTAGCCGTCCAGCAGTCTCTCTCTCTCTCTCGCGCTCGCTCGCTCTCTACCCCCACCCACCCATCCGCCTCATGCTGTGCACTGAACAAAGGCCTGCCCAGGCTGGAAATCCCCCGACCGCCTGTGGGAGCGAGCTCCAGCTCTAGCTCCAGCGCCCCCAGGTACATCTGCTCCTGTGACTCATGCTCCAACTTCGCCACTGTAGAGTGTTGCGCTGCGACGAGTATTCCAATCGAGGTTTTCCGATGTCACAAGTTTCCTGTTTTGCACTCACTTTTTGCTGACTATTTTGCCCTCCTTCTCTCCCACTCTCTCTCCCTCGCTTTCACTCTTCTCCAGGGATCAAATGACACCAACCCTGCTCTCATAGGAGGGCATTCCTATGAAAGCCATGGTTATCAAATGTACTCCGTCCAGACTTTTTTTTTTACTCCCAGTGCATGTACAGTGAGTGAAGGACTGGCAAAACATCTTAGGTTTCCATGGTGTGTTTCTGCTGTTACCCTGTCCGTCCATGAATACAAAGGAATTAGTGTTTCTACCCCACACTTCATTTCCTCCATGTTCACCATGTACAAATACTGTTGAGCACTGTACAAAAGCCCTGAAAATATATAGCATGTCATTCCATACAGTACCACAGTGTACGTTTCAAACAGCGGATAAATCCCCTTTTAAGTAAGCCTTAATATAAACTTCCATAGAACACTGAGGACAAAAAAAAAGTGTGTGTGTTTCATGGCATTTGACCAGAGAGACCTCTGTTTGCACTTTGCTCTGACATGAGAGCAGCCCCTCTCAGCTCTTACCAAGTGTTTGTGTGTGTGTGTGTGTGTGTGTGTGTGTGTGTGTGTGTGTGTATAGCCTTTCCATGCCGTCCAGCTCTTAGCAGTGGAGATGACCTGACAGGCTCTGAGGGAGCTGGGTGTGAGCGGTGCGGACCAGCCGGCCCGCTGGTGTGTGAAAGTGTGGGACGTGGGCGGGCAGGAGAAACGGTGTGAGAGTGTGAAGCCGTTAGGATGGTGATAGCGGACAGGGCTGGCGTGCTCCCTGGGTTGCGTCGCTGGCCGGCAGACGCGGGCTGGCGGGCTGCAGACATCTCGCCCACGCTGTACGCCCACTGTCTGCCGCCTGCTTCCGACACACACCAGCCCCAACACAAGCTGCCCCGACAGACTCCCATCCTCCCGACTTGTTATCCACATCCTCCTTCTTCCAGCCACCCGCACACAATTTCCTTCAGACATGTGAATCAAGCACGCTTTGGGTTTTATTGCAAAGCCAAATGATCCATAGGCTTGGTTCACATTAACAGTTATTTTTTTTAGGCTTTGCCCTTCACAGTGGAAACTAATGTCATCTGTATCGGCGATGCTGTGTTAGACTGAAGTGTCCTGTTGAGCTAAATCTGTGGCAGTGTGTACAGTATGGTCAGTCAACTTTATTTATATAGCACCAAAACAATGACATTGTCTCAAGGCTCTTTACAGAGCCTAAACTGTTATTACTTGTGACTGGAAAAAAAGCCTGTGTGTGCACCTCAGTGCCTCTGGCAAGAGCAGATCGGCGAGTCAGAAGTAACTGATGTTACAATAGACAACAAGTCTACTTGAGGAAGCAAAGGGAACTGTAGGTTTCAATGAAGGCATAATGGCATTAAAGTGTAATGTTGAATGAGTGTGTGTGTGTGTGTGTGTGTGGGTGTGTGTGTGTGTGTGTGTGTGTGGGTGTGTGTGTGTGTGGGTGTGTGTTCGTGTGTGTTCACCTTTATTTAAATACTAGATGCTGTTCTGTCCAGTCATATGGTTTGTTGTGGTGGTGGAGTGACACTGTGCACATGATGTGGGCTAGGAGGATGTGTGCTGGTGTGGGCCATTATGCAGAGCGGCAGAGTTGTGCTGCTGGGGATGCAGGTGTCGACAGAGCAGTGATTATCAGGGGCTGGAGAGGTGAGGCTGAGCTGTCAGGTGAATGGACTGGCTTCCTGGGTAGGTGTCTGACAGGCCAGACGACGACTCTAATCAGCCTGGACCTGTCACCACTAACACCAACACACACACACACACATCCTCTCTCTCTCTCTCTCACACACACACACACACACTCGTAAACACACACCCATGTTCGCACACATCCTATCTCTCTCTCACAAACACACACACACACGCGCAAACACACACCCATGTTCATACACATCCTCTCTCACATACAAAAACACAAATATATGCACGCATACTCTCTCTCGCCCTCTTTCTCCCTCTCACTCTGACACTACACAATCTCTGAGAGGGAGAAGGGAGAGGCAGCCAGGTGCAACTTAAGTCTCGGGGAGTTGTCCATCTCTCTCTTTATCTCTTTCTCTCTCTCTCTGTCTGTCTGGTCTGCAGTACTCTCTCCTTGGCTGGACCCCAGTGTCTGACTAATTGAATAAACGTGATGCGACCCCAGCGTTTGATGTGTGTGGAATTCACAGGGCACTCTGCCGACATGGCCGACCAGTGAGGCTCTGGCAGTGACAGACTGCTGATCTGATAGCACCTGGGAGTCAGAATAACTAGCCACAGGCACACACACACACACACACACACACACACACACACACACACACACACACACACACACACAAATATGCCCTAAACCCGGGTCCAAGTACACAAAGCTACTGACATTTATAGCCACTGTTTATTTTAGTCCTATTCTATATAAAACTACCATTTTGGAAAAATAAGCAGCAGAGAGGCAGCATTGGATGGCTTCAGTCCCAGCTGTATACTGAACGTGAGGAATTTTAAAGGCAGGATGACATCATGGCTGTCCTCTACGCTCTTTAAATGCATCAAGCTGCGGGACAGTCATGAGATCACTGAACCCCCGGCTCACTCGGAGCTGTGAATCGAAATTACCGCCAGACATGATTTGTCATAAAAATGAGCTGTTTCCTCTTCGATGCAGTGTATTTTCTCTGGCAATACCATTATACTCTTGGCCGGTGGCCCGGGACTCATTTAAAGTTGGTTGTTGTGGCCCAGGGCCCCCCGAGCATTGGTATAGGGGGGCCGAGCGAGTGGATGCATGGGACAGAGAGTGAGTCAGGCTTTGGTGGCTGGCTGGACTCGCTGCCTCTCTGTGTGCGACTGGTGCCAGGGAGGGAGTTGCCACCCTAATTGACCTCAGGACATTAGATAGATTGGGCGGCTGTGTGGCTTGTTGTTCAGAGGTGGGGGCTCTGCTCGTCCATTAAGGAACCACAGAGGTTTAGAAGACTCGTGCCAGTCGAGCTGCACAAACACACAAACGCTGCGCTGCATGAGCTGCATGAACGACAGAAAGTAAACAACTACGCTTTGTTCAAATAAATAAATAAGCAAACTCAACAACAAATAAAAAGAAATAGCGCCGTTTCGTTCACTCATCATCAAGGTCACGTCTGGTCCTTTTGGTTTAGAAGCTCACAGACTAATGATCGCCGTGGAGTCGTTTCATGGGACCACAGTAACAAAAAAAAAATCTGCCCATACTGCCATGCCTCTGTGTGTTCCAGGCAGGCAGTAAGTGAATGCGGTCTGCCGGGGTGACATTGACTGTTTATGTCACAACCTTTGTGGCTGAATACATTTTTGAGCCAGCCGGGTGGGCTGACGACTCCTTTCATCAGCGGAGGAAATGATGTCCTGTCATGCTGGAAACATAAAATATCCTGCTGCCATTTCCCATCATGCTGTCTGCCTGGCGCGCTGAGAGGAAGGCGCCCTTAAATTCACTCTAGTATACACTAAACTAAACTCATTGCAGTCTTTCAGGGATTTTTAAACATGTGTATTGCAAGTCCTTAAAGTGCTATCCAGATGTGTTCCTGAGGTGTCTAAAGAAAAAATTCCCTGTTTTATGTTAATACTTTCCTCCTGCTATTAATATTTAAAGGGAAGGGCTGCATGCCCAGTTACGTAAAGGTATACTTAAATGGAATAGGCTCCTTCATGTATTGATCTGTTGTCCCAAGCACACTTAGTGTATAATGTACGTTTAGTGGCATGTTTCATGATCCGTGCAAGCATAAGTTCATGACCTGTCTTAATACATTTTTCCCATCTCTCACCAGCTTAGCTCTTCCCACAACACACACACACACACACACACACACATACAGTACACACACACATACACACTGAGTGACATCATCCTCATTGCTGGGCAGAGCTAAAGCCAGCCCTGGAGTCTGCCTGGTTTCTGTGACATCACTCTCTTCACACACCGTAAATCACTGGGGTGTCCTCAGTGCAGACGGTGTCGAGATAGGAGCACAGACCCTGGGATCTCACATGCGCTCAACCCCCAACCCAGTACCCTTCAACTCACCTCACTGATACCCTCAGAGGGTCATCCGCCCACAGACGCCTTAGGGTCATGTGACATCTTTTACTGCCCCCCCCCCTCTCCATTGATTGTACTGGTCAAGAAGCAAATGGTTTGTAAATTGATGCAGATTTCCCAGACGGTTTAAAAAACAACAACAACAATAGGGTCTGTTGGATACAGACTGCTTTGATCCCATTCCAAGTCCGTCTGCAAAGTTTAATAGGGTTCTGTGTTGTACAGGCCGGATATGTGTTATTTTCTGGCGGAAATCATAGTGGTGGAAGTGGTCTTATGAGAGCAGTGGTCTTGCATTGATCTAGATTGCGGATAAATGCCTCAATTTGCTGCCTTGTTCTCATCCTCCTGACCGAGCGGTTTCTTCTTTTCTTCCACAAATTAGATTTTTAACCCATCACTTAGATTTGATTTAGAATGTAAAGACCTACAGGGGCTTATTTTCTCTGCTTTTATGTTGAGCACCTACTAGTTTCCCCCTAATCTGCGATCAATTTGTTTGCAGTGTGCAACTTGAAGGAGTAATTGTGCAACTGAGATTGCCAGGGCCAAGACCAATGCCGGCTAGAGTTAAATAAATGAGTCCTCCTGACCAGACCAATTATGTGGTCCGAAAAAGGAAATATTTTCCATGTTACTCACTCTCCTCCATGTCTCTCACCTCCCCAGTCCCTTTCAGTCGCAGGTTCCTGAGACAAACCCACATTTCTCTGTATCTCTTTCCCTCAATCTCTATTTCCCTCTCTCTCTCCCTCTCTCTCTCTGTCTGTCTCTGCATGGCAGTGGCTTAATGTTTGCCCTATCTGTCTGTACACCTACACAATTACATCTCTGTGATTCTGCCCTTCTTTCTTAAGTGCACTGAATATGTTATCTCAACGGCCACTGCATAAGTAATATATTTCTCCACACATTGAAGCGAAGCAGGCTGCGCATATCAAAAAGTGGCTTGTACTTTGAGTGCCATTGAGCCATTTAATCATTTGTTCAGAAACGCGGAGCTTTGTTCGACCGTCCGTTCGTTTTCTCTCAGGGTGGGAATCGTTTGTGTCGCTGGTGTCATGCATGGTGTGTTTATATGTGCTTCACTGTTGACAGACTCCCCAGCGAGGCAATGCCGGCTCGTTTCCCTTGCATGTGTGCAATAATTGTTCCGACAAATGGGTAGTTTGCCAAAACAAATAGCGAGAAGGATCGAGTGCCCATGTAGCACATCTGCAGACGGCATGCCCCCACACTCAGTGACAGCTCCGGCTTCCTCGCACTGTGAGAAACTCCTGCTTTTGGACTGAGAATGAACTATTTTTTTCTTCTCTTTTTTTTCTCCCTTTGTTCCATCCATGGCCCTTCTCTGTCTGCACGCTTGTCTGTCCAATCTGGTGTGAATAGGGGGGAAAAAGAGCAGCAGAATTTTACTGGCAGGGGAGTAGGCCTTCCATTCCAGAAATGGGCTAGTTTCATGTTTTTTTTCGATTCCTGTCATCTGTAATTGGAACAGCTAGTTTTCCGAGTTGCTTTTGCGTGCCTGTAGCTGGTTCTGGCACTTTCCACCCCCAGCGCCTGATAAACGCTCTGGAGAGTCCAGTGGCCCAGTGAGCCGGTATTAGTGCTGGCCCACCACAAATGCCGGCACGCCATTTATCAGTGGCCCTGTTCGTACTGCTGAGAGGTTTGAACCAGCGTGCTGACCACGACCCCACCCCGACTCCCGACTCCCATCTTCTCTGACCTATAAGGCCACATGAGAGTGCTCTGAGCTCTTTTTGTGTGTGTGTGTGTGAGAGAGAGAGAGAGAGAGAGAGAGAGAGAGCTCCTCTGATAAGGGTCCTGAGGTCACTGCCCACCCCCACCCCACATCAGGGACTCCTATCCATCACCCGCCACCCTCTCCTCCTCCACCCTCTCCTCCTCCTCCGTAACTGAGTGAGTGTGCGCTCTGATGTGGCCCAGAGTTAGTGGACGCTCCCTAACACGGCTGCTGACCCCTGCTCATCCCCTCATGTGTTACGAGAATAATGCAGTGACGAGGAGAAGAAGAGGGCCCGAGCGCCTTTAACGCTCGTAGAGGACGAAGACAAAGAAGATGAAGTTCAGATGCGTGCAGGACTGTTTGGCCAGGAAAGTGTTTCTGCTGTGAATGGCTCAGAGGGAGAGGAGGATGAGGAAGAGGAGGAGGAGGAGGAGGAGGCAGGGCTGTGGACGGGTCCCTGCACCTTCGCCACTGCCAAAGCCATTACCATGTTGGCCAGGGCTGGGCGGTCCCTTCTGCTCGATCGGGTGAGTGATGGAGTGGGCGTTGGTGTCAGCGGTGAACATGTCTTTCCCCCTCGACGCTCGAAAAAACCACAAACACACCTGCACACAGAGACTGTGGAGGCTTTTCCCAACACAGCCGCTCCTCCTGTCTCCTTCTCCCTAATGGACACAGCATAACCACCCACTCTCTCTCTCACACACACACACACACACACACACACACACACACACACACACACACATTCCCATGGTTCAATGCCAAACAGTCAAATGCAGGGATTGAGGGAAACCTAAGAGAAAGGGAGAGCAAGGGAAACAGAAGGCAGTTAGCACATTTCCAGTTCTTGTATTTTTTTTCCTGCCCATATGCACCCCTCTCCCCAGCGTCCATTTTAAACAAATGATCAAAATCATCCTGTTTTTACATCCTAAGTGTGCTTTGGCAATCTCTGCATGCCGCCTGTATTGTATTTTTAAGCTGTGAGCTCTTGTCAGCTAATGTCATAATCCATTTAATAAGCAGCTAGTCGCAAAGCAAAGCAAAGCAGAAACGAGTCCAATCAGCCTGTGGGTGCGGTGAGCGGCAACAAAAGGCCTCGTGTGATTTCACGATTTTTGCCTCTGGCCCAACGGAAAAAACCTCTTTATCCTATTTATTCACAGGGCCTTTTTTTAAAAAAAAAATAAAAAAATAATAATCTGAGTCTGGTGTTTGGTCTCCCGGGATCCAGTTGGCCATTCTGAGCCTGTGTGCAGGACTATGTGTGGGCCAGGGTGCTGAGAGCACACAGCTGAGAGGGGGAAGGCAATAACAGAGAAAGAGAGAGAGAGAGAAAGAAAGAAAGAAAAAAGAAAGAAAGATGAGGGGGCTTGTGGATTAAGACTGGCTCCTTATGGCTGGTGGCATCCTTCTCACCCCCCCCCACCATGCACTTAGAGAAGCACAGACAGTGCCAGGTTGAGTAGCCAGAGGCAAATGGAAGGATGGTACCGCGTTTAAACAACCTTAGAAGAGAAGGTGAGTCGTGTAAACAAACCAGACAGACAGGTCTAAGGACAGTGAGAGAGTGGGAACACCCCTGCTATTGCCTGTACAGAGCAGAGCTCTATATTACATCTCACAAAAGGATATGTGCCATGTATTGTGATGGACTGCAGACTTGACCACCCGTGCTTCGCAGCCAAAGGATCTCACACACACACCCATAACACATATTGATGCAGCCCACTGCGGTGCACGGCGCCTCCAAACACACTCTATTACGGTGTCTCCAATGATTTGTCTGTGGAGTTTCTGCTGATATTGATCCAACCATGACAGGTGTACCTTCTGAGTGCGTCAGGGATGGCAGATTCTGATATTATGTTTTTGCCAACAGGCTTCAATGTTGTTTTCTCTTTCTCTCTCTCTTGCTCTCTCTCTCTCCTGCCACTGCCATCAGTTCCCCCGCCTCCCCGCCCTCCTGCCTCAAATTGTCTCACTGAATCCGACGGCTCAAATCCACTGCTAATGGATTCCGCAGTCATAACTACAGCTGCGGCCCCCTCTTTACCAGAGGTAATAATCATGACAGAGGATGCATGATGATTAGGCCATATGATCAAATGACACAATATTAATAACAGCGCAACATCTTTTTTCGTACAACCAGTCTTCGGCTGAAGGTGTCTGCGGGCGAGGCGTGTGTGAGGCGATATTGATTCCTAATGAATGTGTGTGTGTGTGTGTGTGTGTGTGTGTGTGTGTGTGTGTGTGTGTGTGTGAATGTGCATGTGTGTGTGTGTGTGTCAATGAGAGTGTGCATGTTCCTCATCATGAAACAGCAGGACGGCTCAGTATGATCGCCACTGACCCTGCGGCAGTCACAGGTCAGCCATTAAAGGGGAAATAAAGAGTGCCATTCATCTGAGCGCAGCCCCTTGCACAGCGAAACACTGTAAACGGGCAGAGCCAGTGCTAATAGCCCGCTGACCCCATATTTTGATTTCGAACCACCTTTTTTTTTCATGCACAGGGACACCAGGGCTTGAGGAGGGAGAGGAGAGAAAGAGGCAACCTTTCCGAGCTGTTAAATTCCTGAGTAATTTATAGCCGGGTCTAATAGGGGCGGTCTGGAGAGGTGCCTGAGCGCAAGGACAGGAGAGGCGAGGCCGGGACAAGGCGAGCCACACAAGTACACAGAGTCACCGCTGACATATTTTACGCTGCACAGATATTACAGCTCTGCTCCATTTGGCACAGCCCCTGGCAGAGGGAAAAAAATAGGGGAACAGGATTCACCCAGCCCTGCAGCAGACAGACTTGCCTGAGTGACATTATTCATCAGGTGCCTGCGATGAATAATCTTTAGTCTCCAGGCACACGGACCTTCTTTGTCCTGCTCTCTCTGTCTCACTCTCACTCCCCCCTTCATTCACCTGAAACCGTGAATGATCTAGATAATGACCTTGACTGGTTACTAATCCTGGAGAGAGATGCCCAGCCTGCATTTAGTGCAGCAGTTTTTGTTGGAGTGTGAAGATTTTGGCAAAGCACCCCCTGCTGGACAACATCAGAACAGCATCTCACCAGACAGCACCCCACCCAGACGGCCAATTCACTGTTTATGTAACAGCAGGACACTCTGTTAATCTGGCATTAAAAATACCTGATGCAAACATCAGACAGTGTACCTCGCCATCACCACCTGATGCTGGTCCTTTCCTTTGCAAAACAACAGATTATCAGAACCTTCTAGAATAATTGGAAATGTAGATCAATTGTGTGCATTTCATTCATAGCACCCCAATCCAAGGTCCTGTTTGACAGTGCAGTCGGCCAGCATTGGGGTTGGAGTATGAATGCAGATCGTCTGATCCCCATATTATGAGCAGCATTAAGGGGCATTATCCATCCACGGTATGCATGCAGCGTGGATTAACAATAATTTCGCTGTCAGTGGCGCTGGCCAAACGGTAGCAGCTCTCTGATGAGGGTGGCCAGGGCTGTTATCAGATGTAAAGTGCACTGGGGGAGTGACCCACATGTGGAGAACAGGGCCGTCATTCAGAGCCAGACTGCCCCGCTACCCGCTCGCCCTGCCCGCCGCAGCCCAGCTCCGCTCCGCCGGGGGAGAGGTGGGGAGTCTGGCCTCGCCTTCCCCCTGGCTGCCCTTCCAAGCAGCCAATCAATGGAGCCCGGAGTCAATGGAACTTAAAATCTGATCCCCATCAGTCCGCACTGCTGCAGAATGGAAGGGGGGGGGCAGCGGTGTGGTGAGGTGGGAAGAGGAGGAGATGGGAGGGGAGGGGGGGGTCAGGGGATGAGAGACGCTCCTTTGAAATTATACAACCTTTACTGCTCTGTCTCCCCTCCCCTCCTTCTCTCTATCTCACTCTCTCTCTCTCTGTCTTGCTCCCTCCCTCTCCCTCCCTCTGCAGCACATAGCTAGCCGAGTCCTACCTCCCTTTTTTCCACTGCCGAAATGAGCTGCAGCAGCCAGCAGCCACCGAATTGCAGCACATCTGAGGAAGGAGGGAGAGAGAGGGAGGCGGCTGGTTAATTTTAGTGGCTGACCCAATTCCATGCTGAATGAAATAAAAACATATACAGCATGGTATTTATTTATACATTCTCTGCCAAATACATTGCCTGAGGCCCCATCACTCCAAAAGAGCTAAATGTGTGAGCAGCTTCATTACCCTGCTGTGATTAATAAACGGAAGTCCTTCTTGAAAAAAAAAAAAACAACAACAAAAAAAATTATATATATATATAATTTTAAATATATGTGTGTGTTTGTGTGCAGACAGGAAAAGTTGCTGTGTAGTTACCTTAGTTACTGCTGCCGAATTCCCCAGTGTACCATGGTTTGTTTATTGTACTTTAAAGCCGGGCTTGACACTGGAAATGCCTTGTCTCCTGCATGAGGAATGGACTTCGCTCCACTGCCTCTCATTAATGTTCCTGAGAAGAAGAAAAAATATGTGTACAGTTTGGTGATTGCTGAGAGCCTTGGTGATTGTTTTTGAAATGTGCATAATTCATTGCCTACTTACAGTAATAGGGTCTTAAAAGACATTTGGTTGGCTTTGGCTTCGAGGTCTGATGAATGGTAACCTTTGTTGGCCCACAGGAAGAGTCCCTCATTTATATAAACTACTGCAATAATATTTTGGATGTTTGTAGTATTTGATTATTTGCTGTTATAAATAGGGTGGATTCAATATGTGTCACCCTCAAGTCAATATTGCTTTTTCCTGTTGCCATCATATCTGGCAGTCTCATCTTATCTGCCAGTGGTAATTTCTTCCCGTTCGCACAAAAACTCAAATCACATTGAGGTTATCACTGTCATTCTCCATGGAAACACTATACTAATTTTAAACTAGTTTATATCTTATACAGTGGATTCGACTGTAAACATAATGAACCAGATATGTGCCTCTTATAATAGCTAACAGCGCTAGCGGGACAGTAGTGATTCTTCTGAGGGTTCTGTCAATTGCTACAAGGGAGGCTCCCCCACAAAGGGCAGTTGCTCAAGTGATGTGTGAGAGGATAATGTGTGAACGTTCCTGCGGCCATTTGTCCATGCCAACTCGGGGCCGACTCAGACAAGGGTTATATCACTTCCGTCTTCCGGCGACATGCATAGCTCAGAACTAGGTTCAAAGCAGTGCGATGTGGGGGCTTGTTTTTGCATTTAGGAGGACAAAGGCCGGATTCATACCTCCAGACTTGGCCCAAAGTTTCTGACTCAGCTAGCATCCCCCCACCACTGCCGCCTACCCCTCATCACCTCTCCCCATCCCCCATGTGAGCGGTGCAGTAAATTAGGAGGTTGTTTTAATGCAGGCCTGGCTGCTGGGATTAGGGCTAAATCTCTCTGCTGTCAGTTAATAGGAAGGTACAGCACAGTTGGTGGGGTTGGTGTCTTGTAATCCTCTCCCCCTAAACACACATGCACTGGCTCCCACACACAAACACACACACACTGGCCTTATCTCTCTCAAAATTCGGCACTGTCTTCTCACACATCAGGGCAGGATGGCAGAGCCAGCTAGTTCAGGAGCCCAGTGGAGCAGCACAAAGGTGTGGCTGGCCCTCTCTGCATTATCCATTGGCTCGCCGGGTGCCAGTCCCTGGCTCACGCTAGAAGTCTGGGGCTGATGACTTAATGTTTATGTAAAGTGCCTTTAGCTGAAAGCTGGCCAGGAGCTGAATGTGGCGTGAGTGCTCTCAAAAGCGGCCCTGATAAATGCTGCTGAGGTAAGGCTTTCTAACCCCCACCCATCCACCCCGCCTCACTCCACCCAGCTCCTCCCATCATCCCCATCTCCTAAATTCAACCCCGGTGTTTATTCTGGGATCGTGTTTATTCCTTTTTAGCCACGAGGCCGGGTTTCCCTCTTGGCTGCTTTTCGGGAGCAGAGCAGGGCAGAGCGGCGACGCGTTGTGGGGAAGGTCACTTTTAGGTGGGAGGGAAGATCTGCAGTTCGAATCGAATGAGCCGCGCGCTCTGAGAAGCACTGAATTAGGAGTGACAGACAGGGGATGGGGTGGGGCTGGAGGGGGAGAGAGAGAGAGAGAGAGAGAGAGAGAGAGAGAGAGGTGCATTGTGGGCTGGCTGCTCCAGCTGTCCTGCCGCTGTGCTGCATGGCTTCTTCAGGCGCCTGGCAGGCAGCCAATCAGGGCCGACGGAATCAGTGCCACTTCAGTTCAGTGTGTCAGCGCGGGCAGCAGGAGGAGGAGGAGGGAGGCGGGGTGACAGGGGGTGGGGAGGGTTGGTAGGCGGCTCTGCTCTCCGCATCCCACCTGCAGACGCGTCCTGCGTCATTGCTGCTGCTGCTGCTGCTGCAGTGGCAACAGAGATGGCCTCGTTCACCCCATCCTTTTCCTCTCTTCCCCTACCCCACCCCACCCCACACACTCTCTCATCACACACATACCCACAATCAATTCACAAGCCAGGGAGCGCCGGCTCGTTTTTCAGCCGCTGTTGCCCAAGCAGTGCTTCAGCATGCACAACACATGCCATCAAGCTCAGAGCAATGAGCCTATTACTGTATAACGTGAGATATCCCCCAGCAGTCAAACAAGATGCTTTGTTTTTGTGCTATTTTATTGCCCCAATAAGTGGCAGTGATACAGTGTAGTAAAAAAGCATATTCAATTACAGTGCTTCTCAGCACTGTCTTTGTAAACTGCCTCCCTGTGCAGACAAAGAACTAGAACCAGGCTGCTCTCTTCCCCCCTCTCTCTCTCCCTCTCCCTCCCTCTCTCTCTTTCTCTCCCTCTCTTGCTTATTTTTTTCCTGCTCCCCACTCTTGGTTAGCGTAAGAAGGGATGAGGTCAGACTATCCAAACAGGGCTGCTTTGGTTGCTCTCTGCTCTGCTCTCGGCGGTTCCCGACTGCCCAGTTTCCTGTGACCTCCGGGGCTGTTGTGTCAGTCGGCAGCTCAGGGCACAGATTAAGTCTCTCAACACTGGCCGCAACCAGTTCCTCCACAGACAGCCCAGGCCGGCCCCAGCCGTTTGCACACACAGACAGGTCTGGGTCACGCTACACTAAGCTCCTCGTCTTCTCATTAGCGGCCAGGCAGGTAATCGCGTCTAACCAGCTGGTTAACTTCTAATGCCAAACAGCAAATATCAGTTACAATGCATCAGCTGCCCATGCCAGAGGAAGACTTTGCAGTAAAACAAAATGAGCAGTGAGGGCTTACAGCAGACGAAGCACGCCCCAGTGTATTTTCCATAGAGCAGAGGCTTAACTTAGGCTGGCTAATTGGAGGATACTATCAGACAGATTTCCTGTGCTGAATGAGAAACAATTCTGCCGCAGTGATTTTAATGTGGAATAAAATAAAAAATGCCCACTGCTTGTAAACCCTTTGCATTACGGAAAACCAGATACTGTTTATATTTATATGGCACATTCTATATGTTTTACACCTTTATATATGTATTATGAATGCATTATATGCATTATTATATAAATCATTTATCAAACACACAAACTCACGGTATTAGATAAAATAAAATCCCTATTATTTTATCTTTATTTCAATCTGCCCTCAAAAAGCCAAATGGAACATTAGTGTGATATACACTTCATGTGTTGCAGCTATGGAGAATTGCCTAACATACAGCTATTTACTGTCTGTGTTATGATGGTTCTTTCTCCCTTTATTTTATATCACTGGATGTAATAAAACGTTTCAGCTGCGCGGCGAGCATTTTAACAAGAAAAACATGTGCTCATAAAAGTCATGTCATTAAGATGCTGCTATTCCATATGGGCAGCAGAAAATACACCAGGCCTGCTCTGGGAGGCTGACAGTGACTGACGACGTTCAACCGCTTGTTTCCAGTCTGCCAACATCCAGCTTTTTAGTCAGACCAATGCACCGTTTACTCCAGAGGGACAAAATATCCTGGGGATTAACACTCAGTATAATAGTCAGAAACCCTGGAACACTCCACATCATGTAGCACACAAAGCACACAGGCTCACACATGACGGGCTAATTAATAACATGCATTTGGAACAAAGAACGTTTTCTCTGTTTTATGCACCATATGTACAAACTGGTGCTTACAGGCAAATTGGTGATGACATTTCTATTGTGTGCATGCATAAGGATGCATGTTAGACATTGAGCCATTTGGTGAAGTTACAATGAGCAATTGTGTTGTTTAGTTGTTTTATGGGTAGTACAACATATAAGACCTGCCCAGTTGGAATGGAACTAACGTGAGGGGAAAAAAGTAAATGCACGTGTTGCATCTTTGCATTGAAGTGTACAACTTGAAATTTTTTAACATTACACAAAGGATATTAGTGTTACGAGTAGCAACATATTCCTGTGTATTACCAAATTTCAAGGTGCCAAATTACACAGAAAACATTTTATTTCTTTGTCATCAAATACCTTACACCCTGTGTAGAAAATAATAATAATACAAATTTTTATTTAACATAAATTGCATACTCCTATTATAAAATATAGATTTGGGGCTTAAAAAAAAGATTTCTGAATGAAAATGAGCGGCAGATCTCACATTCTCAGGTCTAAAGGAGTTAATATTAGCATACCTATTCTTCCCCAACAGTGAGGTGACAAAGCAAGTGCTTCTCGTCTCAATGGCTCTGAATTGGTTTGAAATTTTCTTTGTGTGAGAGAAGCAGATTCCCCTCCCCCATACAACCCACCAGTATGATCACAATGGGTGCCTTTGCCTCTAGATGCAGTTGCTTTTGGGAGAGCTTCAGTATGCACCTCCACCGTGGCCTAAACATTTACATACTGTCCAGCATCACAAATGAATCATGTCATTTGTTTGCCTATTGTTGGTGACACATCACCTCATCCTTCAGATCAGAAGGCTATATTATTCTGCTTCATGACAAAGTATAAGCTGTTATTGTAGTACACTGACATCTTGAATTAAATAAAGGTGGGTCTAAGATTAAAATGTAGAATCAACATTAAAATCCACACAATTTTATATTTGTCTGATATCCGCCTTTACTTTAGCTAATTTTCTTTTACACTGACCTTTTCAGTTAAACCAAAAACTGTTTACAGGCTATATCAGGCTACTGGTGTATTTGAGTAGGACTTGCTGATGTAGAATACGTTTTGAATTGATTGAGACCCTTTTGTCAGCTGTCCCTGTCCACTGGTGTAAACATCCTGAGGAAATGAGAAGTGTTTGAACACAACAATTACCTGTTAGTTGTTTCAAGTTGCTGAGCAAGAGGGGAGGAGAATCTGATGTCATTTGGCAAATGCCTTGTACGAGTCAACCAGATAGATAAAAAGGGAGAGCCAACTACTGTCATAAAGCGCGTGGTCATAAACCACCGCTTATGTTGAAGAGGGACTTTCAGACCCGTGCACTGGAAGGAGAGAGGGAGAGAGAGAGAAAGAGGGAGGGAGAGAGCAGAGGAAGCTGCATTCATCACAAACATCAAACAAAGACCGCATGTCCGGGCATGTTAGCAGACATTTGTTCTTTACTTGAAATCGATTTATGTACCTTTGTAAATCTATTAATCCTGCTATCAAAATAACTTACTATATTTTAAGAACAGCACAAACATGAAATATCCCATCTAGGCTAGGCCTATATGAAACTGCAGATATAAGTCTACTAGCCATGTCTACGCAACAAGAAATGTTCATGACCTTCTTGTTCATGGTGCTGATCAGAAATAAACATTACGTCATGTGAATATTAATATGTAGATTACACAGACTATTCATACAGGTTGTACTGCAGTGTTATATGACAGGGTAGGGCCAAACGCACGTAGGCTGCTTTATCATGTCAAGACATCCACAGGAAGTAGGCTACACAATGTAGGGCTCATTGCTAGTAAGCTACTGATTGAAAATCAATAATCATCTCAAGAGCTGAGCATGTGATGTGATGTGAGACAATGCAACAAACTCAAATTTCAATGTGAACAGTAGCCTATCCTACTACACCCCGATAAAATGTATTTCTATAACAATTTAGAGGTATGTTGCTAAATTGTAAAAAATAAACTCTAGTCAAAGAAATTGTCTATTATGGTTTAATTAGACAACAAAGGAGGGAGGGAGTAGGGGACTGGATGCTTAGCCGGTAACCTCCCATCCACCTAGTTCTATCCAATCAGACCTGCGCATGCAAATAGCAGCAGCGCCGCACCGTCCCTGCCCAACCAGTGACGTCATTCGCACATATCCCCCAGTAGTGCTGTCTGGTTGCAGCAAGTCAGACAGAAAACAGAAAAGAGCTGAGTGAGCCGGGGAGGGGCCCTTTGAAGGAATATTGCCACCGCCGGCATTCCAACAACTCAGTAGGCTGCTTCGGAATACGCATACTGTGCGTCCGCAACAATCTAGGAGCTGGGCGCAGAGATCGTCCGCATAGGTCGGACTGCACTGATTTTTAACTGCCTGGAGAGGAGAAGCACTGATTTGCACCAGTGGCTTGAAACCGGTGTCCCCTCTCTCTCCCTGCTCAACCCTGCCCTCCTTCCGTAGTTCTTTCCCTTTGTCTGATCTCCCTGATCCCAGAGACTGCAAGATCTCTCAAGATGCCTAGTTCGCTCTTCGCCGACATGGAGAGGAATGGGAGTAACCAAGGGGACGCCTTGGACGACCAAAGAGCCCTACAGATAGCACTGGACCAGCTTTCGTTGCTCGGTTTGGACAACGACGAAAATTCAATGTATGACAATGAGCCGAGGAAAAAGAGCGTGAACATGACCGAATGTGTCCCAGTTCCTAGTTCAGAGCACGTAGCTGAAATCGTCGGCAGACAAGGTGCGTAGTCTACACTACTATACTACTCTACTCTAACACTATTTTCTTTCACCTCATTTGTGTTAGTCCTTGACTTGACGTGCACTGTTGACGCGATTTAGTGTTAGATTTGGCTTTTGTTATGGGACGAGACGTGTCCATGTGCGCAGACACCATAGCCTATATTTTCCTCTGCATTACCCTCGCACTCAACAACAAAACAAAGACATAGCGGAATAGTGCCCTTAGCACGCAGACAGTGCAACTGACAGTACTAAACAGGATCAACTGGCTTTCCTCTTCCAATGTCATATTATATCATCCTGTCCCACTTACTCGAGTCAACAGAAACAATTTCATAAGCATCATTCTTTTTTGAAGCTGGAGTACTAATTTACTTGTGTCGTAGGGATGGCATAGCCTACAAAAGTTATGTGATATTATGGAAAACACTATTTTTTGTAGCATAGGCATTTGTATAAAAAACCTTATCGTATCTTTGTAGAATTGCATTTGTCACTGATGTGCAGATGGTGCCTAACAGTTTATGCCTTTTTAAAAGCCACGGAACATGATGAATTCTGCATGCATTTTTTTCCTCGGTGCTATTTTTGACCTGACTGCTGTATGTCATGTAGCAGGGCATGTGGTTTGAATTTGTGCACTGAAGAAATTACTAAATTGTTGTTCTGGAATATCTGATTGCTCTAGCGTTAAAACACTCTAGAGTTACACATGTCAGCTTGTTAGGGCACTATGCTGAGTCTTAAACCCTACCTATACTTACAATTATCTCCAATGTTTTATTCTAAATACAGGTTGCAAAATTAAAGCCCTGCGAGCAAAAACCAACACCTATATCAAGACTCCAGTGCGTGGGGAGGAACCAGTCTTTGTTGTGACAGGCAGACGAGAGGATGTAGCAATGGCTAGGAGGGAAATCATCTCTGCAGCAGAGCATTTCTCCATGATCCGAGCCTCTAGGAACAAAAACAGCACCCTGAATGGGAGTGGCACTGTCCCTGGGCCGCCCAACCTTCCCGGGCAGACCACCATCCAGGTGCGGGTTCCCTACAGGGTGGTGGGATTAGTGGTGGGACCCAAGGGGGCCACCATCAAGCGGATCCAGCAGCAGACGCACACCTACATTGTCACGCCCAGCCGAGACAAAGAGCCAGTCTTCGAGGTCACAGGCATGCCGGAAAACGTGGACCGCGCGCGGGAAGAGATCGAAGCACACATCGCCATGCGTACCGGGGGGCTCATTGAGCTGACCGACGAGAACGACTTCCACGCCAACGGCACGGATGTGGGCTTCGACCTGCACGGCCACGCCAGTCTGTGGAGCAAGCCTACCTCCAGCGTGACCCCCACCTCTGGACGCAAGCCTTTCTCCAACTACCGCAACGACAGCTCCAGCTCGCTGGGCAGTGCCTCCACAGACTCCTACTTCGGGAACAACAGCAGCTCCCGGCTTGCAGACTACAGCCCTCCAAGCCCCGCCTTGAGCTACACCGCCTCCAACAATGGCAACAACAATAACAACAACGTCAACATCAATGTGAACACCAATGGCAACGAGTTTGTCTATGGGAGCGAAGTGATTTCGCCCGACTGCACTGACTTGACCTTCGAGTCTTCACCCGGATTTGACCCCACGCCTGCTCCCCCAGGACTCCTCTGGTCCCAGTACGAGCGTGGCGTGGGGTCCGGTGGTGGAAACAACTCAGCCATCTATCCTGCCAATGCTTCCACTAATGCCAACGGGATGATTGCTAACCAGCGGCGTGCCAACGGGGTGGGCTGCAACAACCAGCCCCGGCTGTCCCCGCCCCTGCACCACGCCGGAGGGGCCGCTGAGCACCCGCTGGCCCGCCGCGTGCGCAGCGATCCCGGGGGAGGCACGCTGAGCTTTCCCAACTACCCGGGCAACGCGCTGT
The DNA here is from genome assembly GCF_017589495.1 of Alosa alosa. Taxonomy (NCBI): domain Eukaryota; kingdom Metazoa; phylum Chordata; class Actinopteri; order Clupeiformes; family Clupeidae; genus Alosa; species Alosa alosa. Next base: position 17,074,477 of record NC_063202.1, read on the forward strand.
CCGCCGGCATCAACGGCCTCTCGGGCTCCCACCTCCCCGGGGTGCCGTCCGACTCGTCCGCCTCCTCCACCTCCAGCTCCTCGTCCAGCTCCTCCTCGGGAACCAGCCGGAAGGGCAGTCGGGACTGCTCGGTGTGCTTTGAGAGTGAGGTCATTGCAGCGCTGGTCCCCTGTGGTCACAACCTGTTCTGCATGGAGTGCGCCAATCGCATCTGTGAGAAAAATGAGCCCAAATGCCCTGTTTGCCACGCAGCTGTTACTCAGGCTATACGTATATTTTCATAAGTTGTACCCAACATGCAGATAGCAACAAACCACCATGAACAAAACTCGTAAGGCTTTATGAAATCCTAATAACGTGTTCTTGTATGTATATATACATATGTATGTAAAGCTGCAGTATCCAAAAAGGGACACCCTTCAGGGCTCCATTGTAATTGTTTATAATGTACTGTAGCTTGGGACAATATTTTCAACATCTAATGCATGTTTTAAATATTAAAGCCTAGTAATCATTAGTTCTAGTAAATTGTACACAACATTAATGAAGTTATAACATGGAGTTAGATCTTGATTGAGGTACTTAAGTCAATTTTGTTGACTGTTATAGAAACTGGCCTTTAAGTTTCACTGATCGAATGTATTGGTAGCAGAGCTTGTGGTTAGGAAATTTGGAAGGCCTTGACAAAACAGGATTATTGACTTCTGAAGGTGACGATACTGCAGCTAGAGAGGAGAAACAGTTGAGGGAGAGCAACAACATATCCTACATATATATGTACAGATTAAAATTCCACAAGTTGAAAGTTTTAAATATTAATTACATTAATACAGATTGAAGTATTTTATTCTTTTTTGACTTGAAAGATTATATTTCGTATTGCAAAGATGTTTACAAATATTTTAATTTAAGTTCAGTGAACTTTTTTGTAGCTGGGTTAAAATATCGTTTATTTTTAGTATGGCCTTATGGCAGTGAACACTGTATTATTTTAATATCACAGAAATGTGGGAAGAAATTCAGACCACAACATGTGTATCGCATTTACCAGTATTCTGTTGGGATGGAGGTTTTGTAGGTTCAGCAAAAAATGTCTTTTAAATCCGCTTCACCCAGCATATTTTTTATTCAGTAATATAAAGCATATTTTATTCTATATTATTACAAAACATTGAAATGTATAAAACTTAGTAAGTCAAACAAAAAGGAACCGTTTATGCTTTCTAAAATTTGTATGAATTAGATTCCAGTGGGAATTACAGAGTTCTGTTGCACCACTATAGTTTAGTATTTCTATTTTAATACATTTGTTTACCACTTGTTTATGTATATGTAGGTGAAGTTACTTGAGCGTAAATGTACTTTATTGAGCAAAGTTTAAAAACAAAGTATATTTTATTTTATGATAAAGGGCCTTTAACCTCATGGTGAAATACTAATATTATATTTGCTGAAACAAGATTTGAAAATGTATCAAGAGTTTTATTTTTCTGACATTTAAAGTTCTACATGATAAAGTAAAACTTAAGTAATGGTGCTACTTCATGTTTTTTTAAGTATTTCTATATAAGTCCAATAAAATGGTACATGAAACCATCGAGTGCTCTAGTTTTTGATGTAGATTCTACCTTGTCTTCTTTGTCCAAGTTGTATTACTTGCTACCCCAGATAGGCAATTCTGTCAGGCAAACAGACCACTTGTAAGAGCTTTGGTCCCAACCATTTGATTCCTGTGGCTTTTTCCTCACTTGCCCCCCTTTCTTTCCATTATGTAGTTATCTCACAATAGCTCCCTGAAATACAGAATGGAACAACAGTGATCTGTTTAGAGCAGGGCAGTGTCCCTCCCCCCCTCAAAGTGAAACCCCATACAGTGCAGGAGTTGTGGTGGTCATCACTTCTTGTGTAGTTTCCTTTTCTTTTCAGTTGTCCTCAGTGACCTGCTGGTTCTAAAGCTCTGGCTTGCACATGTTGAGATCTCAGAACAGGTTAAGTGTATACTGTTATGGACCTGGCCAAAAATGAGAGCACATAGGCCTCACAGGTCATTTTGTGGATATTAGTTTGTACATTTAGGCTGGGGGTCATGGTGGTGGCAGTTAGAATTTTTAAAATGGGCATGTCTGCTAAGAATTTGCATATATATTAAATCAGCATTGCACAGGTTCAGCTGAATAATTCCACCTCCTCTACTAGCAGTCTCATGTCATGTGGTTGGCTCGGAAAGACTGACGCTGGGGCACATGCCCCATTGCTAGATAATAAATGTGGAGAAAACAGCATTTAATGATAAGTTTAAAATGGAAACATTCAAACGTTGGCCCTGCAGTTTGGCCTCATAAACCATACTATTAGGAAACAATTCCAGTGCCTTGAAAAAAAAAGAGCTGACAAGTGTTTTATCCAAATTCGGAACACATGCTACAATTTAGTTTGCAACTGTTTTGTCCTAACAAGAATATGATTCAAAACTGCTGAAGAATGACAACAGAGCTTCAGGAAACAGGCCTTTTTTTGTTCTCATTAGATTATGCCCTTGCTACTTCTCTGTATGTGGGAATAATAAATTACTTTTGGAATGGCAAGCAGGAGTATTTTCAGAGGCAATTTTTCTTCTATGTCCCTTTTGATAAATTTGTGATTAAATCACAATTTAGGAGTGAAAATGTATGCTGATGCAATGACTGTGCCCAGGACAGAGCTTTAATTAGATATCAAGCATCCAGAAGCTAGCTGATGCCCACAGACGAGTAGATCCTCCACATACCCAGGTTGTGTTAGCACAAGAGATGCCATGTTCTGAGTCTGGCATCTCAGACCCAACCCTAAAATAGGAATCCAGGCAACTGAGATGTAACACTGCATTTAATGTGCAGCTGCCACCACCCCTGCTGAAGGAAGGATAGAGAACTCCCTCTCACTCTCTGTCTTCCCCCCCTCTCCTCTCTCTCTTTCCCTCTCTCTTTCCCCCTTTCCCTTCAAGCAGAGTCCATCTTTTATTCATGAGGACCCTAGCTTATCATTGTGCTCAGGGTAGATTCCTCATCATTTTATTTGACTCCTGCCACCCGATAGTAAGCGGAAGCGGGCTAACTGCTCCTTGGTCATCGTATGGAGTCAGCCAGAGATATTCCTAAGTACAGGAGGACAAAACTGTAGAGGACATTAAAGCAGTGATGGATAACTTGACAGTCAGATACTTAATATATATAGGTATATGCCATAACAAATTTGAAATGTTTGGGAGATTATTTAACCCATTTAATCTCTATTACATTTTTATTTTATGCAATGCCTGACACACTGTTAGTTATTCTGTGCTTTAGGACAATGACTCATTTCCAAACTGCACCTGACCAGTATTGCTTTATGGCTTTACCTCATCTCCCTCATATCAGTGTCAGTACTTGAGTGGGAGTGGTAGTGTGTGAGTGTTCAGTAAACAGTGGCACTATCAGCCCAAATATTGGAGACGTTATTGTCCTTTGACCTCTGCGTGTCCTTTGGGGCATGCGTTTCGGGAACCGATGCAATCTGTGCATTGCTGACCTGCTGTCTCGTCCCCCCCCCCCATCAACCCACCGTTACAGAGCATTCAGCATGAATCTATGAATCTGTCTTACGGCTGCGTTGTTGAGGACACGGCATGGATACATTATAGACGAGCAGGCATTTTAGGCGTGTGTCTGTGTGTGCTTAAAATTATTTCTATACTTGAGAGAGCACAGCGATCTCATCACGTTTGCCTCAAATCGTCCAGAATCGAGCCATACACCGCTTCGGCTGGGAACGTGTGAGTGTGCCGTCTGGAGTCGTGGTGACTAGTCAGTTTACACTCTTTATTCAGCCATGGATTAGAATCAAGTGAGAACACTATTTACAAACAAGATCATTGCCTATGACTGACTGAGGAAGTACTAAATCCTGAAGAGCATTTTCAAATGGTTACAACACATCTTTGGACACACCTTTTTACATTCATAGCAGTTGTGTAGCACTAACCATGTTGATTTCTGCACAACTGCACTATTCATGTTAAATGGCATAAGCATTTAATGTAAATGTTCAAATTAGAAGACAGATATGAAGTAGGCTAATTGTCTAACCCCCAGTAATCTGAATGATGAGGGAGTACGTCATTGAAGACTGGTGTCCTTGTTCATGGTTCTTTTATGTTTTTTTGTGATATTTGAACATAAAATGTATTTCACACCGAGAATAGCACCTACATTGTAGTTAGTAGGTTTCTTTTTTGGTTTCTGAAAAATGTTCAAAATAACATAACAGACACCAACACACTCCACTCTTCAGGAAATGTTTTCATTTTTCCAGGTGAAACGGTCTATTCAGTGAAATGACATTAACGGACACACATGGATGGAGTATAAAATTCACGTTAGGTTCGTTCAAAATTGCATTTGTGATAAAAAAAATAAATAAATAAAAAAACGACAGGTGACAGTGTTAAATCAGCTACGTGGGCAAACATGTGCAACCATCGTAAATCTCGATCTGAAGATGCTTGATGATTCATTCTTCAAACATCTCATTTCCATCACAATGTACCGGTGTCCACCACGTTTTGCAAGCTGTGCGCAGAGCTAAAATAGGAAACAGTGGTATGTGATGAAGTCAGTCATGACACTGGTACTCAGGTACTCAAGCGCACTTGTTATTCATACACAGTATTATATGATATAATATATAATATGCAGATGTGGGCCACCATGGCTCAGATGCCACCATACCATACTGTGTTCGCACAGCCTGAAACGCTGGTAGAGACAAAAATACACGTGCAGGCCCATGGCACGGCCTACATCTACCAGCAAATTAATGTGATTTCATTCCATTCTTTTTGTCAGATTGGTGGAGCACACCATCCAAATTAATTGTGTTAAACAGTGAGTGCAGCAGAGAGGATGATAAGTCTTATGTGTCTTTTGCTTTTCTTCCCTGAGATGTGCCAGAAGCTTTAAGACAAAGCCTTTTTTTTGTGTGTGGTGATCAGAAATGCCTTTGGTCACAAAGATTAGTGGGGAAATTGGTTCAGGTCGCTGAGTGAGTGGAATGGCTCATGAGGTGAATCAGTGGTTTGACAAATTCCTTGGAGTGGCTTGGTGAAAGCACAGGCCTCTGCATAATGCTGGAAGGAGATGCATTATCACTTAACCATATGCATTAAATCTCAATGGAAAAAAATAAATGGGCGTGAAAGCCTCGCTACTGAGTTGGCATAAGTGAACAATAAGAAGAAAAAGAAGCAGGCATTTGTAAGTGGTTTGCAGGTGTCATGCTAGACAGGTACAAAATGTAAGTGTGTCAACAGCACTTTCGATGAAAGCCATTCCACATCTATGGGTTATCAGAGACATTCAAATAATAAACTCTAATCATATTCTATTCATAACAGATGATAACTATGCACCTCTCAACACGTATGTTGTTATATTAGAAATAATAATGTGAGAGAAACAACATTTTATTTTCCCTCCACCAGAGAAGTGCAGATTTAATCATGGGGGAGAAATCAAAAACAAGATGAAACTACAACTATTAAAATATAAAAAAAATGTCTTCCTGAGGCATCACATTGTCTTTGATGCTGAGGTATTGTTATATAAAAAGTGCAATTAGGTGGGGATCATAACTCCATATAAGTAATTATGGAACTCCGGAGGAGATCTGTGAGATTCTGTGCTGTTTGCTGGAAGGATCTGGATGATGAAAACAAAAAACAAAAATACTTTTTAAAAATACTTCGAGGAACTGCACATTTCCAAAGAGTAAAACACAAGCACAGGCTTTCTGTTCGAGTCAAATGTTCATTGGAGGGGGAACTAAGAAGTATTTATCACAGAATAATGAACACACTTGCTCAGTTGTTCTCTCTCTCAGACCTCAGGTGGTAGTGTTTATAAATCCTCGCTCCAGTAGTATGCATATGATATCTCTCCGCCTCGTGGAGATGCTTGGTTAGAGAAATGATAGGACAAGAACCAGTATGCATTAAGCTTCTGTTGCTGAATGTGAACTGTGGTTTGAGTTGAGTTTTACCAGATCAAGCCTGATTAGAAACTGTTATTAAATGGCCCTTGGACTACTTTGGTCTATATTTCACACAAGCTGTTATTAAAAAATCTCAAACATGGTAGGTGATTAAGAAAGAAGATTATAGCCTGTTAGAATGAAGGATTTTCAAGTGAGAGTGAAGTGAGATTTTAGTATTAAGCACATTACTGGAGGATTTTGAAGCTGCTTGGTTGAGGACTCCATATACATAAATGTTAATTGTGAGTTTAAGCAGTATAAAGCAGTCATTAGCAAGAGAGTGTTTGCTTTTGCACCACCTTTCCTCAGTAAGGTCAAAAAGCGTTATGTGGTAGCTAGTGAACATTGTTAATGGTCATCATATCGAAATATATGAGATATTATAAACAGGTCTCTCCCACGCCTTTGGGGCTGTCTGGCTTGTTTTGGACACTTTCCATTATTGCTAACTTGACAAAGGGTGCTGTCCGGCAGCAGTCTCACTCTGACAGGGAGTATGGCACGAACATGAGTGCTTGTCTGTGCAGAAAGGTGTCTGGCTTTCTGACCCCCTGACACACTTTTGATCTGGGCATCGGGCAGCAGGCGGGCACTGGTGGGCGTTGGACAAGTCGGGAGTGGAGGCCCTAGCGGCGGCCGCTGCAGAGGAGGAGGCAGCCAGCCCCGGACAGTGATGGCGGCGTGCCTGAGGACCTGTCCTGTACTTACCTCGTCCAGCTGTCAGAGGCTCGGCAGAGAGTGAGAGAGAGAGAGAGAGCTCGGGCGTGGGCTGAGACAGCACCGTCAGTGCTCCTCACTCTCCTGCGCCAGCCAGCGCCACACCTGCCAAAGACTGCTTCTGTTTGCCATGCTTCTTCTAAGCATGGCAAACAGCTTCTGTAGCAGTGGAAATAATCACTTCTGTTGAGAGAAGGGAGGAGAGGCCGTAGGCTACCTACCACCAGGCCTGTGAGTGAAAATTAGAGAATTAATTTGACAAGTCCCTTGTAATAGTAGTAGTGGGTTTTTTGAGAGTCAGTGACAAGCAACTTAAAAAGTCTACAAATCGTTACTCTTAGGAAAAAATTGACCTTCTTTTTCACCCCATGCATGACACTTTTAGCTCAGTCTGATACTCACCTTGAAATCTTTCTCAAGGGGGGAGAAATGAAATTCATTATTTTTTGGAAGAGGAGTGCCAAATTGTTCAGTTTCTCTCCACTGTAAACGTTTTGCATGGCCATAGCACTGAGCTGAACGTGTGATCTGAACCCCAGGGAGGCCCAGCCAGACATTATACACAAGGTCCTGTTTCCAGCTTGTCAGGCCCCTGCAGCTAATTAAGAAGACTGAAACATCCATAAGGCTCTGGTTTCGCACCAATGCTTACCTCTGCTAATTAATTAGTTGTTTAATTTGATGCAGATTTTTATGAAGACCTCACCTTATTTTTCTCATCTAGACCAGGCAGTGATGGGTGCAAGGGAAGTACTTGAGAAATTAAGGTAGTGGGTAAGAAATTAAGGTTGTGGGTGAATAACATGAGTGTAACAATTCGGGCAATCTCCTGTTGTTCAATGTGACATCTACATCATTATTGCTTTCAAGTGAGATTAATTTTTCAGCTCGAATAATTAGAGTTCTGCGCATCTTAATTTAATTTTGTGTGTGAGTATTTGTTAACATTTGAATGATTTGCCTCCAGAGCCGATTAGTTGGGGGCTTGATCTGGACCGCTTAGGGAATCTTTATTGGGAGAGGAAGGGGCGAGATCAGCCCACTCTCTGCCTTTTGGTGTTCATTAAAGCATTAGTGATTGAGGGAGAGTGCCTGTCAGAGCAGAGACGCTCCTCCGTCTCATCACAGCTCAAGGTGGGTTTGATTAAGGGCATCCTACTTAGGGGGCTCCAAGGGAGAGCAATTGTATGTGAAAATAATGTAGCTATGAAGGTGAACAACAACTTCTTCATCATGGAAGTCTTAGATCGTTCATTCAAATCATGCAGATTTCAAATTGGAGCAGCCTTACTAACTCTCTTCAAACTCATTTTTCACCAAACAACAATTAATTCCATTCATTAATATCCATTAACTGTTTGGTTTGAAAGTTCAGAAGCTTCATTTAGCCACCCAGGGATCTGCATTCTAAACACCTGCTCAAATTACTACAGCACAATGAAATTATTTTGGCTCAGAGGAAAGGAAGCCAACAATGGACTGCAGGGGGACACCTCATCTGTATTTCAAAAGCTAATTTATATCAATTAGCTCCATGGTTGAGGACATAGATGAAATATGACATAATAGATGCTTGTTGACTCGCTTGCGCACATGGTTTCTTTAGAATGGCAGAGTTTCAGGCTGTATCTTGCAACATGTGTGTGTGCTTGTGCCCACCAAACCACCACCACCATGGGGGGGCGGGTCGGAGGGGGCGGGCATGGAGGATCTGTGCCAGGAAGCTGAATCTGTGAGGTCAGAGTGTCGACTGAAATACAGAGGGAAAGGTCAGTGGAGCCAGCAGGTCCGTTTCCGCTACTCACTTTCTCCTCTCCTGCCCCCGACACGTCCAGACCTCCCCACCCCCTTTAGATTTCCTCCTTAAAACACAGCCCTGGTTTCCTTTGAACTGACGGTGCTATTTGCCTGACAATACGCCTCCACACTGACCCATTTCTTATGTTTATCAAGCTCTGTGTGAAATCATGCAAACTACTGTAGAATCCCCCTTTGGCGATTGCTCCATTCAAGACTGGCCTTTAGACATTCATGAACTGAGTGAAGATATGCGGAGGGAGGTGAGAGCTGCGGCTGCTGGTGGAGGTTTGTGTGTGTGTGTGTGTGTGTGTGTGTGTGTGTGTGTGTGTGTGTGTGTATGTGTGCGTGTGTGCGTGTGTCTGGAGTGTAGAGGCAGGAGGAGGTTATCAGCCGAGCAGAGATCGATGGTTCTGAGATGGAGCACAGCTCCAGCATTGGAGCGCATCCAAGCCTGACGGGGAGGAAGGCAGGCCTCCCTCTACCTCCTCTCTCTCTCTCTTTCCCTCTCTTGCTTCTCTCTCTCTCCTCCACTCCTGCCTGGGAGCTGGCCTGCTGCTCCAACCTCCTTGACGATCATATCATTAACCACCACAGCACGCCGAGAGAGAGAGAGAGAGAGAGAGAGAGGAAAGATATCTTATTTATAGCTGTGAAATCACTACGCTCATGGATCCCATTGGTATTTGTATATATTGATTTTCTTTCTTTTTTTTCTCCACCCGCATAAGACGGGATCATATTCAGAACGGGTTGGATGCTGACTGATGTAAAAATAAATGAAAGCTACCCTTGATTCAGAGTGAACAGGAGTTCCTGAAATGCACAACCCTAACCCAACCATGGAAGTCATATTTTTGTGCATAAATATATATATGAGCTCAGGGGACAGACATGGACAACAACTATATATATATATATATATATATTTATGAAAATCAGGTCTGGGTTCAGTGGCTTGTTGCAGTTGACTTGAGGCAGACAGAAGTTTTCTGCCAAAGAGGAACATTTGGGAAGTTTGCTGCTGAAAGCTCGTCCCATAAGGCTTGTTATGTGAGGAGGTCACTGAGGCTGCAGGGGATGGAGAGAGGGCCTTGTTCTGCGCTGTTGCCACGGTGAGACTTCTCTCTTCTCCGCGTCTCTCTCACACTCTATAGCTTGGCGCTGCCTGCAGCACAGCCAGCTCTCTCAACAGACCACGCTGAAATGTGTTGTGGGATTTTGATGAATATAACAGAGCACTTAATGTGTTTTCTGACTGAGGCACACAGTTCCTGGTTGACTTTAAGATGGAGTTGTTTTGAGTTTTTACTTACAATGTTATGATTATTATCATCGTAATCATAAAAACACATATCCACATTTGAGAATATCACCACCATCCTTTGCAGGACACTTGTTTATTTCTAACTGTACATGTTGTTTGTCAGTGAGGAAGCATGTGGAAAAGGTTTTAGGGTTCAGTTAGGGTTTCGGAGACACATTGCATTTACAACGTCAGTCACATCTGGGGCGTCACTGCTTCACCCAGAAACTTCACACCAATTATAATAATTTAGCATACTGTGTATCCAATGAATTTAGAATGCAAATGATGTGTGGGAAGAGTGATAGACACTACTCTTGTGAGATGAAAGGAGAGAAGCTTGTGAAGTGTGCAATTACAAGAGCTTTTTTCAGGGTTTTCTGGCCTTTTTTGAGAATATGATATCACACACGGAGTATTTCCTGTCTTTATATTTTTGGACATGCTGCTCACCCAGGAGAGCTAGAGAGACAGATGAACAGAGAAAACAGTTTGGATGTGGACTCTAATGGTATGAGGTTTTTTGTCTTTTCTTTTTTTCGATTTCTGTTTTACATAAGCCATTTGAGTGGAGCACATCACTTTTTATGCGATTGTGTATTTTCTCACAATCATGTTAAATTACTTCAGCATGGGCAAACGTTTTGGGGTTCTTCTTTGCCAAATCACTACAAACTTTATTATGTTTACCAATAAAGGCAAAACAAATGACATTGCCAACTGAAGATGTGGTACACTTATTGCAAACAGCGTAAAAATAAAATGCTTATTAAGTGGTTGAAATCTGCTATGCGATCTGCAATGCAATCCCCACTACTCATTTCATCACTGTTTAACTCGTGAGAGTCTTCATCCCAGAGACTTTCAATGGATATGGAAGCCTGCTGAGAGAACGCTACACTGTTCTTACCCTACTTGACCCTGAATAACATGCTCTGAGGAGCAGAGCCTTGTCAGTACCTCTCTATGTGTAATATTCCAGGACATTCTTTTACATTACATTACATTACATTTGGCTGACGCTTTTTAACCCAAAGCGATTTCCAACAAGGATTAGGATTATAATTTCAATCCCACAAATTCACCTGGATCACCACTCCAGATGAAGAGAGCCGTCATGTCACGTTCACAATGTGTTCATGAAGCGTCCATGACCTCGGCTGACATCAGAGAGAGAGAGAGGAGAGAGACAGATCAGTCCTCTGTCACTGCATCTACAGCCAGTGTACTGAAGTGAGAGACTCATAGCATCTGTACTTTTGTTTTTTCACTGAGTTACATGACTGGATTTTATATGGAATCCACCCACACATGTACTTGTGACTCACCAGCAGTCCACTTGTTTTGTTCTGTTGCCCAAAGGTGTAGTGAGCTGCTAGCTACACAGGCCAGAGAGAGAGAGAGAGAGAGAGAGGTGCTGAGAACCTCCTGCAGATAACGTAATGCACTGAAATAAAAAAAAAAAAAAAAACATACAGTCAATGACTTGCAGCTTTCTGTTAGAACACATCATTCCACAATCCACTTGGAGAACACTTATAGAATGTCAAGGAGTATCTACACCAGGTATATCACATTTCAAATACCACAAAGTCAACTTTATAAACAATACAATGAATTGATACAATAATCTTTTTCCTTCAATTATTTCCCCGATAGCTAACACATGTTTAGCATCCAAATACATGTTATTTATAAAAGCGGTTGTACCCATCCTCTGTGCACAGATGCCAGAGGTGTTAGTGGCTGAAATCTTACCCTGGCTGGCCACATACCCAGCGCAGGCAGAGGCCAGGCCGCACTACACTGCACCACCCACACACACACACACACACACACACACACACACACACACACACACCGCCATTGCTGGTTCAGGCCAGGAATCCGGCAGCAGGTGGCAACATATCAGGGGGCCTAATCCAGCCGTGTGCTGTTCCCTCTGCAGACACATTTAACCAGCAGGAATGCAAACAGGCCCATCAGGCCGGGGCTTGCTCCTCGCACTGACCCATGCACACCCCATGGCAGCTGGCCTCACAGTGCAACAACCCCCCTACCCCCACCCACCCACACCCACACCAACCGCACCATCCACCAGAGAAGCAGTGGCATTTAGAGGGTGGTGGGGGTAAGAGAAGAGGGTGGTTGAATTGCTCATGATGGCTCAGCATTTCTCAACGATTGTCATGGCCTAAACTTAACTCTGTACAGCGTTGAGGGCTGTGCCCGATGAGAATAGCCCGCGGGTCATCTGGAATGTTTGTTGTGTGCCCGCAGTGTGTGCCTGTGTGGACATGCATGTGATGCAATCGAAACAGGACAACAACAATATTCAGTTCTTTAATCCTGTCATCCCATTTTTGTTGAAATTTAGACTATGTTAGACAATAGCAAGTGCTGCTGTGTAGGTCAATATTCAGGATCTTCAATATTCTCTTCACATTGCAGGCTAAAGCCTTTCAACTGGGATTTCCAGTGCTATACATCTGACAGGGAACAATTTACATCAATTAAATTACCCATATACCTTTGCATTAAGGGCAAATTAAATCACATCATATCAATAATCTCTATGGGTTCTATGGGTTTTATATGCCATTTAAGATGGAGATTATTAAATTATACTCCAGCCATCACAGTGCCTTGGCTGTATTTCGGCTGCTGGTGGAGGTTTGTGTGTGTGTGTGTGTGTGTGTGTGTGTGTGTGTGTGCGTGTGTGTTTGTGTTTGTGTGTGTGAGTGCCTGTGTGTGTGTGTGTGTGTGTGTGTGTGTGTGTGTGTGTGTGGTGTGTGTGTGTGTGTGTGTGTGTGTTTTGAAAGGCTTTTGTAAATACAGTTTGTGGTGAATGAGTGTGTGTGTCAGGGCCGATCCCAGTTTGCTGCTCTTTAGATGGCTTCCTCCCACTCCCTCCGACAGGTTCACGTCTGAGGAAGAGGAATAATGGCGAAGATGAAATGACTCGGAACCAGGCTTTTTAGTGGTCATGACCCGAGACCAATAAAGCAGCTTTTTTGACAGAGGCATTTCAAAAAAATAGTAAAAGAGGAGGCTTGGAGGCCGATGGCAGTGCTGGTGTCAGTTTGGATCGTGCAAGTTTAGATTGAGTTACCTTCCCTTTAAAAAAAAAGGGGGAAAAAAATGAAAAACACAGTTCTTGCAAAGCTTTCAAAGGTGAAGCGGTCGAACTCCGGGTGCGTTGAACCCTGCGACCCGACCTCCCGGGAAACTTGCATTAACCCCTGCCGTAGGTGGGGAGATGACACCCGTGAACAGGGAACCCTGGCTTTGATCGTGTCGCAGCACCCCATTAAGAGGCCTATCTGTTTGCTTTATCAGCTGCCACGCTTCCTCCCCGACGCGCCCGCACATCTGTTACGACGGGTGCCAGCGTGCCCATCTCTGGCCTCGGCGCTGGACCAACCCCCCATGCCCTCTGTCTGGACTTTAATGAAGGGGCCGGCGAAATGCGCCAGCCACCTGGACGTCCTTATTTTTCTTTTCTTTTTTTCCCTGCCCTGGCGAGCCTCAAAGCAATAGTGCCTCCTCTGGGTTAATTTATTGGCTGTTAGGGGTATTATGGCAGCCCAGGTCAGTCTGACCTTTACCCGTGGCCCTAAAGCACTGAAACAGTCCAGCAGGCTTTACAGCAAGCACACAGTTTGAGCCATAATAATGAGGCTTTAAAAAAAAAAAAATAGAACAAAAAAACCCTGAGCTGCCATCCTCTCACCCAACCGAGCTCACGCCTCACTCTTATGCTTTGATCACCGCCATAAAATAGATTAAGTAAGGGCTGAGTTTTCTGGGAGAGTTTTCTTCTAATAGGACGCGGCAGACAAAATATTTACTTTCACAAGGCTATAGCAGAGACTGCGCTCCTCTCTCTGCCCTTTCTTCTTCTTCAGTTGCACTTTAATTAATCGCTACAGCCGCACGCCTTGTTTTGATTTGAGTACAGAGGTGGTGCTGTGTACTCTTCCTCGGATTGTGTTCTGGAGAGAATGGCCGCTAATTGCAGTGCCGTTGGCGCGCTGTATCCATGGCAGCTGTGGCGTTTTTGTGACGGAGTTTTGCAAGCGTGGCACCATTAGGAGCGCACCAGGACTCTGAGACGGAACTGGGGTGAACAGATGCTCTCCTCTCTCAAGTGCTATTGTCTCGCCCAGCTGAGGAGAGAGGGCTGCTGGGGTAAGCAGGAAGTGTGTGTGTGTGTGTGTGTGTGTGTGTGTGTGTGTGTGTGTGTGTGTGTGTGTGTGTGTGTGTGTGGTGTGTGTGTGTGTGTGTGTGTCGGGCACCTGGCCCCTTGTGCAGATGTGCTGCGACACGGCGGTGGCCCTTTGAGGGATGACATCATTGGAAGAGGAGCATATCACTTTGTGCACATGGAGCCCCGGAGGGATTTTTAGGGACAGGGAGGAGGAGGAGGAGGAGGAGGAGGAGGTAGAGGTGGCGGTGGTGATGGAGAAAAAGGGAGGGTGGTAGTTCAGGGAGTGGGGGTTGGTGGTGGAGGTGTGTCTGTTATTTATAGAGAGTAGCAGTCCCCGCCTGGGCCAAGGCATCACATGTTTATGGTACATCCGAGTATGTTTTTGTTCCAGCATGAAGCGGCCCTTCTGGAGCAAGCCCCGCGACCTTATTCGCTTCCCCTGCTGCCGCGCTGCGCCGCTTTTCCAAAACAGGCCGTCCACCGGCCGCGGATAAATGACTCACTGCCCCCGGTGGGGGAGGGACACAGCTGACCACACACCTGTACTGTCCGTTTCTCAAACACCAAAGTGCACACCTTCATCTGCTAATGACGCCAGTGTCCGAAATGTCTCCGGTGCATTCACAAGTCTTTTTGTGTACAACAAGAGGTCGCAATGCACAGCACCTGACTTATATAATAAGGGTCAGCTATAATAGCTCCATTTTAATGTTATTCCCTGGCCGCCACACACAGCAACCTTGACTTTGAACATCACAAACCTTTCCCTTAAAAAATCTGCCCTGACGTGGTAAGCACTCACATAACAATAGGCTGACCTTCAAGCCTTTTGAAAACACAAAAATAAAATCCAAATAAATCTGCATGATCTCAGTTTTCCACATGAGAGTAATAATAAACATTTACAAAGCTCTCAACCTAGGCAAGTTTGTATGCATGTCTTCAGACTGAATTGACTGTGCTGTTTATAATTAGTTATGTGGGTATGACTGTGTGTGTGTGTGTGTGTGTGTGTGTGTGTGTGTGTGTGTGTGTGTGTGTGTGCGTGCTCCCGCTCTGCTTCTGGACTGCAGTGTTTGATAGGGCTGCAGTTTAGGGTGGCAGCAGGCCAGTGCTCTCAGCCTCTGCCTGGGCTCCTCGGTCCAGCTCGGTGGGGATTGTGCAGCCTTGCCGTTTGTTTAGTTGCACAGCAGATCAGCTGTGAGAATGTGTGAGAGTGTTTGTGTGTGTTGTTTTGTGAATGGAGTGTGTCTGCGCCGTCTGGCGAGTGGCCATGCAGACTCCCCTCAGTCTCCTCCGGCCTGCGACCCGTGCAGGTTCCGTCACCAGTGACCTTGTGTGGCTGTTTGGCTGTGTTTTGTTTTTTAATGGAGCTGTAGCCTTGTTGAGGTAAGACAATACCGAAATAAAATAAAACAGTGCTTAAGACACTCTTGGCCTTTTCTCATATAGGCCTAGCCTACCCTACAAGAATAAAATAGGCCTACAAATCAATGAACACTCTTTGGGCTTATTTTGTTCCAACAGTAGACCTAATGCAGAAACCTAAAATGCCACAAGTCTGAGTGAATATGAACAAAATCATTGGCTAATAATTTATGCATCGTTTTAGCAGAAAGGGCCAAATTATTATTTAACATTAAGGAAATCCCTTCATCAAAGGTAAGGCTACTCTACAGACTATCTTTGCTGTTTAGGAATGCTATAAGTGCTTAATTTCGCGCTGGATTTCGAAAAACAAAAGCCGACCGAGTGCAAGTTGGTTAAGTTGCAATAGATGTATGGGTAATGAGGTCATTTGACAACTTTGGGCAATGAATGTAACCAAAAACGAACTGCATTACCCACAATTCCGTTTCAAAACCGGAAGTGGGATGAACGCGCTGCTTGGACCGTAAATGAGTCTGAGCGAGCAGAAAAGGTTGTGCACCGATTCATAAGAAGTAAATCTATATAACGACCGGTTCATTTCAGTTTTTTCCCGGGCTTCACATATCGATGTAGCCATATCTTACACGTTAAAAACGGATACCGATAAGTATCGGTTAATCTTTACACCCCTAGTGTGTGTGTGTGTGTATTTATGTGTGTGTGTGGGAGTGTGTGTTTTTGTGTGTCTGTGTGCAGTGTTGGGCAAGTTACTTCAAAAGCGTAATGCATTATTTATTACTTGTTACTGTCATCTCAAAGTAATTTGTTACATTACAATATTACTGTCTTTGAATGGTAAGGCATTACACTACGTTTACATTACTTTCACCAAAGTAACAGGAAATATGGATTTGGTGTTCTCAATAGATCTTCATGTGTTCAATGCAGCTCATTACACGGCAGGAGGTGATGTGGTATGGCAAAATGACTGAGCTAGGCTTAAGGCTAACAAAAGAACAATATAATGGTTGCAGTTATGGCTCATGGGACAATGTAGGCCCCAAAGGCCAAAGGTCACTCACAACTTAATATAGTAAAATATGGCCATAGTGAAATTGTATGTTGACTTTAAATGGTTCTCATCATTGCTGGTTGCCTTTCCTTCCACTTACAGTGGTGTAGACTTAATGCAAATAGTTTGAGAATAATGGCTATGATCTTTGTCTGTAAAAGCAACATTTTAGTTATTCTCACTGCTTGAAATGAGAAGTATAGCCTAACCATGTTAGATCTGTTGCATGAATGGCAGAGATAACTCAAATTACCTTTCTACAGTCATCTAAACAAGGCAAATTCCAGGACCAGCATAGATTACTTTTTTTAATTCTTGGATAATCTTCTCTGGTGCCAATTGAGTATTTCTCAATTTTGGATTAAAAAGCAAAGCAACTTCAGTTACTGAGAATTGTACCGAGTAAAATATTACTGAAATTGTATTGGCAATGCCTTACATTACTGCATTACAGCAAAAAGCAATGCATTACTGTAATTACATTACTTTTTTAATGCATTACTCCCAACACTGTCTGTGTGTGTGTGCACGCATGTTTGTGTGTGTGTGTGTGTTTGTGTGTGGGAGTGTGGCAGAACATCTGCTTAAAAGAGGAGTGTGCAGGAGTTTCTGAGCGTGTGCGTAGGAGTATTTACATACAAGGCTGTCTATAGGAGCCATATTGCTTAGCCTATGTATGTGTGTATAGGTTTGTTTTTTTATCTTATGAAGATTTTAAAACTTTACAGATGGCAGCTCAGGTGGTGCAGTGATGGAAATAGGCTGCCGGGCCATTTCTGCAGGGACCTTAGTTCAAACCTTGACAGTGGGACCACACACCTGGCCTGCTCTTCAGGTGAGCACAACGAGTAGTGTTCACAGATAAACATGTAGCAGATGAGAATGACTAGCATAATGTGCTGTGGTTCCCTGTGGTTTTCTATTACTGTTCGGTGAACAGAGGTAGCCAGTGGCTCCTAATGTGTCAGAGCCAGGGCTCCGAACCGGTTCAAGGAACGAAAACGAAAACCGAAAACGAACAGATTTTTTTACGGAATTGTACGAGGAGCGGAAACGGAAACGAAAACAAAATGGTCTTCAACTGTTCCGGAACAGAAACGTTATTCTGAAATCCACAAAACCGGTTAATAACGTTTTTTGTCGTTCTCTATATATTTTATAAAATTTCACAAAAGCATATCCTAAGTGTTCTACTCGTTTGATTGTAGGCGAACAGCCTAATAATTTGATTTCTGCAGTTTGAAAAAAAAAAAACGAATAAATGGACTTTTGGTCCAAATGTGTATATTTTGTCTTGCTGTTGTAATGTAACCTATCCGTCTGCCACTTCGGATCTTAGGCCAGCTCGTAGTGTAGGCTACTGAAACTGATTTGGAAATTGTTTGTAGCCTATGCGTAATAGCCTATTTTGCCTGTCCACGCCTTGTAGTTTTAAAGTCGGGATTTGAAATGTTTGCGCAATTATAGCCTATTCTATGTAGAAGAGTTAAATGGGAAATTTGAGATAGGCCTTGTCAGCAACAGACAGGTTCGTTTATAAACAGGGTTGGAATTATAGCGCAAGCCTTTGAAAATTTCCATATGGATAAAACTTAGGCTACAACCAGGTAAGGAGTTTAGCACGTATCCAGAAATATTTTTGGATAAGAAATTTTTATAGGCATAGGTTAGGCCTACAGTAAGTCTGTAGGCTATGGGATGGATAGCCCATCTGAATGTTTTTGGATGCCGTCTGTGATTTATTATTTTGGGGCATAGCTACGGTATAGGCTAAATCAAGGGGAAATAATGAGTATGTCTATTCTAAGGTAAAGTCCACAAAAATAGACTTGATAGGCCTGCCAAACGCTGCCGGAACTTTAAGAACGAACGATATTTTGCGTTCCGAACCGGTTCAGGACCGATATGTTGGTGGCGGAACGCATGCAAGAACGAAAACGTTAAACATAGGCCTACCTGAACCGTTCGGAACGGAACGTTTGAAAAATAATTTCGTTTTCAAGCCCTGGTCAGAGCAGGCATGTAATGGAGACTGCAGGGATAGGGAACTCGTTCAACGAGCGGACATTTGCAGACTGCCAATTGGAAGAAAAACGGTGAAGTGTTTGAAGGACTGTGTCACTTTATTGTGTATTACTGCATGCAGTAGTTTATTGAATTGTTATATAGTAGTCTCACGCTATGAAGTTGAAAGTAAGAGACACTGCAAAGACTCCAAGTTTATATGTCTATGTCGGAGTGAACTTTTCTGTCCTTTTTTCCCGTATTTGGAAGCACATATGAATGTGCTGGAAGCTGTTTTTTTTTCAGGGGAGAATTTTCATGTATTTTAACGCATGCACTATTAGTGTGCTATGGAAACCAAGGTTTGTGTAGGAGTGTGTTGAGGCCTTTCTGTGTAGAAGCCCATATGTGTGTGTGTGTGTGTGTGTGTGTGTGTGTGTGTGTGTGTGTGTGTGTGTGTGTGTGTGTGCGCGAGTGTGTGTGTGTGTGTCTGAGGACGTGTTTATTGGGACAGGCAGTGTCTGTGCTGCAGTGTTTGCGCTGCCGCTGAACCTCGGGAGCGCTGGCGTGATGGCCGGGCCCCCCGGCTGTCTCTCATTGGCGCAGCATCCCTCTGAGACGGGCAGCGGCGGTGGCGGCGGACGAGTTATGGGCCCCGTCAGGGAGCCATTATCTGCCCCCTGAAAGTCAATGTAGCAGGGCTGCTGAATACATCTGCTCGCTACCTCGTACAATTACACATCATTTCCTGCACGGCCACCATTTTATTTCCTTGATGGAGCAAATTTCCGGAGTAGGTTTTCGCATTCATCAGGAAGGGGAAAAAAAGAGAGTAAGAGAGAGAGAGAGAGAGAGAGAGAGAGAAAGAGAGAGAGACAGAGAGAGAGGGAAAAATAACTGTTCACTGTCTGCTGCTCTGGGATCTTGCTCAGCATGGCGCACATATGGATTTCATAAAGCGGTGGTAAAAGTCACTGCTAATGTAACAGCTTCATTTTGAAGCTCGACACTGTTACCAATAAACGAGGCAGGGGAGTGAAAGTAACAAAGCCTGATTTATACAAACGGGGGACACCTTGATTCAGGCCCCACTAACAGACCACTGGGAACGGTGATGTGGCGGCAAGGGGTCTTTCTCGGCCCCACTGAGGTGTGCGTGACTGAAGGGATAGAAGTTTATATGGCCGCTTGATGATGGCTACAAATTATCACATGGGGTGGATGAGAAGTCCCCGTGGTTTTTGTTTGAACTCTCATGAGGAGAGGGTGAGAGTGTGTTTCTTTCATTAATTCCCAAAACCGGCCATCTGAGAGAAACAAATCTAATTGGTAGTAAAAGTAAAATCACATGTACTAAATCACCAAATTAATATGATGCCTGGTATTAAACGAGAAAACCAGGGCACAAAGGGTTCTACACAGGCCTATATATAGATACGCATCTATAGAGACCTAGTGATATGACATATAGTGCTAGGCCTACATGGACCTGTAGAAGAATGTTGAATTAAAAAAAAACATGAAGGAAAACACAGAGCTCATGTGGCATCCAGGGTCGTTGTGCAGCACCTTCAAAGGATGCTCACTTTATTAACGTCAGATGCTCCGCTCGCACGGGTGGTGAAGAGCATATCTGGGATCAATGAAGGTCCAACAGTCAGGCCTGATGAAATCACCCCAAACAGCTCAATATTATTGAGTTTGATTTGGCTGTGGACATTGCAGCCGGGCGCTGAGTTGCGCTGTGCTGTCCCGTGGTGTCCCGTGCCGCGCGGTGTGGCGGCGTTGTTATGCTAGCCCTCTTGACAGACAGTCGGGGTCCCTGGGCCCGGCTCCTCGCTGGATGACAGCCTGATTAGATCTGTTTGCAGGGCTCAGGGAGTGTAAACAAGGCCACGTGACGCCACACAGAGCTCCTGTCAACATACCTTCCTCTGTAACGGGACTGAGACAGGTCCAAGCTGGCAGGGCTTTAACTCCCCACGCATGTCTATTATTAATAAGGGTAAACAGCCTGGTTTGGGGTGAATTTCAGCCTATTAATGGTTGATCAAAATATTTTTGACATGCTGTATGTTTATTGCATAAACATACAACACATGGCCATATGTGTATAGACACAGCAATGCATATGGTATCCAACGCTAGTTTAAGCCTTTTAAAAGTGTTAAATCTGAAAAAAATCAATAATTAAATATTACACAACAATATTCTATCTTTTAAATGTAGTGCATATGGCAGGACAATGATAAAATGGCCATTAAAGAGAGATTACCTTTTCCTGCTCTCATGATGTATCAGATATTACTCTCACAAAAACTGCCATTAAGGCCTGGAGTGGAAATTAAAAGCCTGTGTCGTGAGGAGGGGAACTTTGGCTGGGACCATGAGCTTACGAAGTGTCTCATGAAAAACATCACACAGAGGTTTCCACAGAGTAAAAAAAAAGACAGAGATCATGTGATGAAACCGATTTAATGGATTCTCTGTCCTCTGGAAGGGAGGCCTTTTTTTAGAACTGTGGAAAAAAGATTTGCTCTGTCCAGAGAATTGTCTTAGATTGCTGAATCGATGCGATGCTTTTTTTTTAGTGGTGGGGCAATTCCTAGCAAAACTGTCACGTCCATAACGGCAACTAAATGCCATGGTATTTGTATGATGCAAATGATTATGTGAAAAGTTTTCCATGTAAGTTCTACAACCAAGAAGAGGGAATGTTCAAATTTCAAGTAATCATCATTCACATCATACCATACCATGGCATTGTGTTGGCGTTATGGACGTGACAGTTTTCCGTGGAATTGCCCGGTGGGAACATTTATGCTCATTTTGCTCTTTGTTAAATTGAAGAGGAAACAAAAATCAACAACAACAAAAAAACTAAAATCACTTATAGCACGATATTAGCCGAGGGATAATGATGGCCTAGTGCAAAGATATGAAGAATGGTACAGACATTACACAAAAAACTAACAATTTACTCTTTTACGTCATATAAATGTTCTCTACACATCAATAAAATAAATAAAGAAATGTTTCTATTTTTGCATGAAGTCAGTCTACATCCTTAAAGATCATCTCGGCTGGCCACAATAGATAGATAGCTAGATACTTTATTGATTCCCAAGGGGAAATTCAAGAACAAGGGGAAATTCAATTCTCCGGCTACGGCCTGTTTACATCATGGCTTCAAATCTGTCCCGCTCTCCACCACAACGCGTTCCTCACCGCTGAGGGGAGAAAAAAAAACAACAAGAATGCGTTTCCAATTTGAGTCCTATTATGCCACTTAATAGCCCTTGCTCAACAAATATTAGCTATATAAAACCCCTAAGTGAATTCGGGGAAAGGGCCAATAAAAGGCCGTATCCCAGCACTGGCCGGCTGTTGTGTTATGTCGTGCTCAGGGTCGTAAAGCCAGTGGCGAGTGCGACTTTGAGACTTTGAAGTGCAAAGTCAACAAAGCTGCCGAGGGGTGTGTGGGGGCGGGAGGGCTGTACAGTACGCCCTCGGTTCAGGCTCCACCTGGAAGCCGTTCTCCCTTACGGCCATGCAGATTTATTGGGGCCCTTCCTTTGTGTGTGTGTGTGTGTGTTTCTCTCCTCATGTAGTGCTTTTCCCATTTACCTGTTTAAGGGCACATGTGAGTAAGGTTTCCATCTTGCCATCATTATGGCAAGAGGCCGGGGTGTTCCTTATTTATTCCTTTTTTCGGAGGGACACATTTCCTGCCTGCTGATCCCTCCATCCGAGCTTTAACCAGATACAGAAGGCACTTGCTGCCCAGATGTGTGTGTGTGTGTGTGTGTGTGTGTGTGTGTGTGTGTGTGTGTGTGTGTGTGCAGACTGGCTTTGCATGGAAATGAATGCACATGATGTTCCTTTGATGAGAAAGTGGCACTCTTCTCCCCGGGGCTGTGTCTTGTGGCCCGACTGAAAGGCCGCGCTGAGGAAAGGAGATCGAGGGCAGGGTCAAAATATTTGCAAAATTAGATTTGGTCCTCACAGAATACAGGTGAATGTAGGCTTTGTCCAAGGCTATTTATTTTCTGGTGATGTGAATAAAAATGTGTGTGTGTGTGTGTGGTGGTGGGGGGGGGGGCTGTGGTTCAGTGTAGTTATTTCCCCCTTCAGCATCTTAAGCTGTGCTGAGTAGTATTACAGAGTCAAGCCTTCCCATTCACCTAAGCTAACCTTGTGCTTCTGTTTAGATTTGATGGCACTGGCCTACAGTGCTTCTTTGTTTGGTCAACCTGGAATGCGCAGGGCCGTATGGGGAGAGAGAGCCAACGCCACAATGACAAGGGCCTACAGTAACTTTGACCTGCTGCCACTGACTCTTCTGCAGCACTTATGGAGAAAAACCAGTGAGGTTATTAGGTGTTGCATTGCTGTTTACACACACACACACACACACACACACACACACACACAAACACACACACACACAAACATTTGAATTTTGTTATAGTTCTAGATCCTCTGCCAGCCACTGATAAAAGAGATGCTCTTGTCTCACTCTAGCAGCCAGGACGATCAGGCTCTGATTGGCAGAGGCATTCTGCAATAATAACTAACTACTGGGCAAGCTCTGCCTATGGCTTTGGCAGATGAATCCCACAAACCTAATGTTGACTAACAGTTAAATGCGAAATTGCTTTAAAAGACTCTCTCCCCACAATGGAATTGCATTATTAGGAGGTGGTGGTGGGGGGTAGGAAATCTATTGTGCCCCCTGTGCCTGAAAACAATGTTGCTTGCTCCCCGCGTCCCACTTGGCGAGCTTGGCTGTCTCCTGCTGGGGTCCAGAATGGACGGCTTTGCCCCTATCTCACCAGGCCACAGGCAGAGCAGTCAGATGTCAGTGAACTGAAGCTCCGCACTCCAGGAGCCCTTTCTCCCCTCGGCCATTGTGCAGCGGGGCAAACCCCATTCACATGCCTGATGGAGGGCCAAAAGGAACACATCCCCATCCTAACATCAGGCTTAGGGTGGGGTGTGTGTGTGTGTGTGTGTGTGTGGGGGGGGTATTGGGAGCTGTGCAAGCTCACTGATGGGCAGAACTCATTGTCTGAGCCGCCTGATTGTCATGCATCTTTTTGAAGGGAATGATGGTCCTGTTATGGGTTTAAGGTTTGGGCTCTTTTTCACATTTAACAGCTCTGTCTTTACTCTATTTGGATGGGCAGGCATTAGCCAAAGCAAACCTGTGAGTGATGTGGCCACAGCCTCAGAAGCCAAGCTTATTATAATCCCACATCTGTGATGAGTAAGAGGGCCCTTGAGACTGAATGATGTAGCTTTTGACAGAGCGGCCAAGACCCAGCCTGATTAAATGGTGGCGTAATGTTAAATTAGCTAAAGAAATAAGTAAGTGAAATAGCCCCAGTATATAATCAGCAGCGGTGCCAAGCCATTTCCATCATTTTTTGTCATCCTGTAATCATAACTCATTTGAGCCATCAATGGCTCCAACCTACCCTCTCCAACCACGGCCTAATGGTCTTTAAAAAATATTATTAAATCAGGGATCTGTGAAAAAGTTAACTCAAACTAACTACGTCTGATCCTGTTAAGCGAAATGTAAAGCAGAATGCAGTAAAGGTTAACTGCTGACATTGACAGAAACCCTCTGAGTGACTCTGAACCCATGACTAGGGTGATCTTTCTAATCTTTTTCTCTGCTTTTCGACATGAACTTCAGCTGAAATTATCATGATTTAAATGAAGCCAATAAGGTTTTATAATGCATGAAATGGCCACTAACAAGCTCCATCAAATCTGGACTTTCTGGGCCGGATTTAGTTATGGCAGAATATGACTATTAGTCAACATTCTTCCATGATGACATTAAGAAAGTGCCAGGTACTAAACAAATGACCTGTGCATGTGCATTGCAATTCGGTAAGAGTACTTTTCCTGAAGAAATTGTAAAAAGATTACGTGGCCTGTGGAAAAGTGCAAAATGCAAGAAGAGATTCACCCTCTGTGTTTGTTGCAATTTGTGACCAGCCTTGTGCTGTGCTTGAAAATGTCTGCCTCAGTCACCATTAGGCTCAGTCATTGTTAACAGCATGGGGCTCCATCAATAAAAGCACAGTGAGAGAGCCCATCCCAAAGGATGATAGAGCACATAAAAGCCAGTGTCAGAGGAGTAATGGTCTGTAAACGCCACTTTAGTGATTACCTGATAGTGCATTAAGCTCACGCATTAGAACAGAGGAGATCTCTTGTCCTCAGCAGAAAGTGTGAATTGACTGACAAGTAAGACTATGGGATATTTAAGGGACAATGTGTAAAACACAAAACAGAGCAAAAATATTTCTCCTCCATGACGGCATTGAACAACATTCCCAAAATGAGGGTGTTTAAAGATTGGGGACCAGAGTTGTCAATGCCCACAATATGTTTAAACCAATACCATGGCATTTAACTGGCTTCTAAGACCATAATTTGTTTTATCATAGGGTAAACCATCAGTATGGCAGAATCTTTACTGAAGATTTAATCCACTAATGCCTTCAGAATGTCAAGGCTTCATACTCTTGTGTGAGGCCTTTTTCTATTCATAGACACTCTATGTCAAGTCACTCCTTCTTTCACTGTCTACTTTTACCTGGTTTTGTCACTGAAATGGAAATGTACATAATTCATGGCTCTAAGTGGGCACAAATTATCTCCAGAGTTTCACAGCAAAGCACCCAATATTCTTTGATGAGTCATTCCCCTGGCGAACATACATCATCACACAAGAGTGCAATTAGAGGATGAAGTGGCGGTGTTAATAATTGTACTTTATACTTAAAGTTGTAAAACACACCGATGTTATCAATTTAACACACATCACATAAAGAACAAAAGTTGTCCACAAATTTATGACGGCCATTTTGAGTCAGACTCTGGGTCAGATTTGCGGAATGCAAACAAGAGAGCTTCTGTTCCGTTTTCTCAGTAAGGTTCTGAAAGCTCCAAGTCTAATTGAATTCAGTTGGTCTGCTGTAATATGGTTTGAGACATCAGTGTTTCCTGATTTACTGCAGGCAGGCACCAGGGTCAATTTTTGATTGTATTAGCAGCAGTGTTTTATATTCTCAGTTGAGCAAAAGCTCACACTATCCTTTTGCGATATACATTATTTAAATGTTATGTTATTAGGTAGGCTATCTTACAGCTGTGGGTAATTCAGAATTATAAATTCATTGTATTCTTAGTTGAGCAAAAGCTCACACAATCCTTTTGCAATGTACATGTATAAAAATGGTACATTATTTGGTAGGCTATCTACCTTACAGCTTTGGTTTATTCAAAAACATTACTCTGAATGTGAGAGTGCCTTTGACTCAGTGTTGTATAATGGAAAATGACCCTTATGGATAATTCCCAGCTATATTTTTTTTACACAGGGGATAGATTTCTTTCACAAAGTGAATAAACTGGTACACTTTGATGGCAGCTTTATATTTGTTTCCTAATGGCCATGAACATTTACAGACAGAAATGTGTAAAGAATTAGCCACTAATGACTTGTCAGCATGTGTATTCTGCCTATGCATCATCTTATTTATACAGGCTGTTATCAATGGTGTCAATTATGCAACTGTTACGATTTATCTCTTGTTGGTTTGAAAAACAGGCCTTGTAGGAATTAGCATCATAAATAAAGAATAATTTTATGTGACTGGGGGATAGAAGGCAAGATCTAGGTCAATAAATTATATATGAAAAAAGTGGTGATAGAATGTCTCCAAACAGAAGACCGTGCACAGATATAGTGGGGGGCAGGGGCTCAAGTGAAAAAAAAGGGCACTTCTCATATTTTTCCAAATAAAAACACTACAGGCACAACATTTTCCCCATGTAGGCTACTGGTCAATTTGGAGATTTTGGTTTACTCTGTCTTCTTTCTATGGAAGCCTGTTTCAGCTACTTAAAAAAACAGACATAAAGTGAAAATAATGAGGAAAAAGTCAATGCCAAGATTTAAAGTCAAAATAATGAGAAAAAAGTTTTGAGATACAAAGTCTAAATAAACTGAGCAACATCCTAGCAACCAGGAGCACTTAGGACACTCAGCAACTCCATGCATTTTAGGCAGCAAAGTCATAATTTCTTCATGTGTAACTTCTTTTAAGATATGGCCTGAACCTAGCCTGGTGAGCCAGACCCACATTAAAATGTAGGGTCTGGGCACTCACCGTTTGCAGTGCTCAGTCCCTCTGCACGCAATAGGACGCAATAGGATATTTGTTTTCAAGTAGCAGGGAATTCAAGCCAAACCGTTGCAACTCTGCATCAATCATTATGTTAAGCCCACCAAACGACTCTATACACGATTTCAATGTCCTGATTAAGTTTCGATTTCTGGAGCTCACAAGCCAACGGAGAGTTGCTAGACTAGCCCTGGCAGCAAATGTAATCTGCCGCTAGGGGCGCGTCTAGATTTCTAGGCTAGCCTGAACCTGTTTTCCTCCAATGCTGTCATCCTAGGGGGGGCCGATTTTTTTGGTTACACTTTACTTGACAGTATCGACATAAGTGTGACATGACAGTGACACTATCATGAACGCGTCATAAACAAGTCATAAACGTTTATGACATAACACTTCTGTTATATACACTTCTGTCACTCTTATGTCGTTACTGTCAAGTAAAGTGTTACCTTTTTTTAAATATATTTTTAACGTTTAAATGCATGAGTGCACTTTGAAAAGAAATTCTGAAGTTAGACTTGCTAATTCTTATCTATGGATGGAAATACATGTAGTTATGATGATCCTGCAATATGTTCACAACCATACTCTATGGCTGGTAACACATTACAACAAGGGTACACAATTTAGCATTAGTTAGTTAAGCATTAACAAACACTTCATTCATCATTATTTAGTATGTTTTCAACATTACTTAAGGATTAATAGTCTTATTTTGTATATGTTATCAGTGTGTTTTCCTTTGTTATAAATGTTGAATTCCTAATGTGTACATACTGAACTCATGATGAATTCATAAGGTACAAGCAGTAATCTAACACATAATTTCTAATGTGTACATACTGGACACATGATCAATTAATAATGAACTAGAGATTATTTTCTTATTTTGTATATGTTATCAGTGTGTTTTCCTTTGTTATAAATGTTGAATTCCTAATGTGTACATACTGAACTCATGATGAATTCATAAGGTACAAGCAGTAATCTAACACATAATTTCTAATGTGTACATACTGGACACATGATTAATTAATAATGAACTAGAGATTATGTCAATGTTACTTTAGGAGAACACCTCACTTATTTAATTGGCAATTCAATGTTATTCAGACTTCATACAGGCCTACTGTTTGCCAGCTGGTAGACAGTACTGTGTGCAACGATTAAATCTCCTCAGGCACCTTAGGGACCCTGGTAGGCTCTTTCCCCAATGTTACAATGCACACAGTACTGTCTACCAGCTGGCAAACAGTAGGCTTATATGATTAAGTCTGAAAAACATTGCCAATGAAATAAGTGAGGTATTTGACATAATATCTAGCTCAATATGAACTCATCATGTAAACATAAGGAATTATGAATTAGTTTACTGCTTGTACCTTATGAATTCATCATGAGTTCAGTATGTACATATTAGGAATTCATCATTTATAACAAAGGAAAACACACTGATAATACTTTATTACGCTATTAAGACTCTATTAATGAGGAAAAGCACATTTGTTAATCCTTAAGTAATGTTGAAAACACACTTAATAATGATGAAAAAGTGTTTGCTGATGCTAACTAATAATTAACTAATGCTAAATTGTGAACCCTTATTGTAAAGTGTTACCGAATACATTCGGACCAAAATTGGAGACCATGTGAATTTGTTGCAAATTCAACCGGATTACTCTGGAACTGCATATTGTACAGAGGCATGCTTTATATCCTAGTATCGGGTAAGTTTAGCTGTTTATTGTGATATACGGTTTGCCTTGTGTTGAGTGAAGGTGAGATATTTCCCAGAGAGTAATGGGTGTGCAGAGCTGTGTGCCGAATGCAAATATGATTAAATTTCATGTTCACCCACATGCACACACACAAGTTCAATGTTAATGTTCTCGCAAACCATTTATCACAGCAACTTGACGCTAATATCATTGGATAGCTTATATTCGGCTCGTTCACGTGATATGCTGTGTGCTATCTGACGAGTACTCCACTAGAAATTTAGGCTAGTTGATCCTGGATTTGATATTTTACTGGGGCACAGGCTGAGTAAAAAGGGTCTAGTAACGCCCCTGTAGAACAAAATCCAGGACGATTTTGAAATTCTGGCCGGACGCATTTTTGTATCGAAAAGAGGACGTCTGGTCACCCTAGGCCTAGACTAAAGGTGTGAGAGAGGGAGCTAACATTTTAGGTATTAGATTGTAGCTCATGCTTTAAGCTACTTTTGCAAGAATGAAGTTCACTAGGCTACATTTGTTTTCGTCTTGGCAAGTAAGCTGTAACCTAGTACCTGCACTGGTAGTTTAGTTACCCGATCATCACCACTCACCTCCACACAAGCCAAGAAACACCACAATTCATTGGTCTGGGCACTGAGAGGGGCTGCCTGTCTGCCCACATGAAGCCTGGCTATGACTGCGTGTGCTCAGCGTTGCGCAACAGACGTGGAGGGAGGGAGGTAGAAAGGGCACCGAACGCAACAAGTCTAATCTCCCGACCTCATATTTAGGTTTTTAGTTTAATCAATATTTTTGACAGGGAGGCTGTGTGCAAACAGGAATATGTAGGTATTATCACATTTGTTTTTTAAAAGCACTCCAGAAAAAGGGCACTTCCTCTCCTGGGTGAAAAAGGGCAGAGACTCAAGCCCCCTTTGATGTCTATGTGTAGATCGTGCATGTGTGCACGTGTCTGCACACACACATACACACACACACACACACTGAAGGATGAAGGATGAAGGATGTTACTGTCAAATACTAAGGAGTACTTGAATTCCTCTCTCTTACACAAAAAAGACATTTCAACAAGGACTTTATCTTCCGAACACAGATAAACAATGACTCTTCCATAAAAAGACAAAGAAAAACAAGTTTTGATATAATTTTGCCACTGGCCCATCTTCTTTAGCCAATTGTAATATTTATATAGCATCAGCCATATGTTGACTGGCACTTCAGTTTCTTCATGCCATATTTTCTTGGAACCTGGTGAACATCTGCAAAAGCACCAACTGAAACACAGAGAACTGAAAACATATTATGTATCAATAGAAATGAGACACATATATACATCTATGCTAACCACATCGGGGTTCTGGAGAAGAAAAAAAACAGTACATTGAATTGAGAGCAGATTGCATATGTAACTGGAGAAACTCTGTTGGTTCCATTTTTATTTGATTTGGAGATGGGCCTAAGTCGCCTGAGGTGAACATATTCTCTTATTCTTTTTTTCATGCACTTTCAAAACCGACACTCCGGAGAGCATCAGACTGAGCCGCTGACCCGTGTCTGGTCTGGGACAGGTCTGGGTCCTGTCCGGGACCAGTCAGGTGGCGTTGGGCTTCAAGCTGGAACCAGGCTCACCTTGGACCCCTCCACTCTCACAGCTCACTCTGCTTTGCCACCAGACTGCAGCAGCACTGAGGAATAAAAGATATGAGTAAATTAAGTCGGATTAAAATCAAGCAATGCCAACTCATTGGAAAAACAAATATTCCATTGGGTATGTGCTTCGACATTCCTCGGTATGCTCTGACAACCTTAGATATCCTCGGGGGCAGCTCTCTGCTCCTCCCAGGAACATGTTCATTACCTTGCTCAATCGTTTTCCTTCAGCGCGTAGTCACCGTGTTAGGAGTGCGCTTCCTAGGCCTACTTTCTGCACCGAAGAGTGACTGGAGGCTAATTTCCCTCATGTCATCTTTGATTTTAATTTTCTGTCTAATGTGCCTCCTGCTCAGCCTCTTGCTCCTCGGCGTAAACTCCGTCTGACAGGCCCCCAGTCTGGATCTGAGCTGGCTCAGCTCGAGCAGATGTTTCGGGGCCCTCTCGTTACATTTTCTCTGCCTGATATCGAGGCATGTATCAGATTAGTGCGACTAACAAGTTTAGGAGATGAAGCATTAATCAAATCTATAGGGAATCTTTACCTTGACTGACCCACGCCTCTTGATAACCTCTGGCGCGTCAGAGGAGGATTGGAAGCCATGTCTGACTTTCATTTTATCATTACAGTGGAGTTGGCCACAGTTGAACTAACGGATGGCTTTCATAAATGATGAATGGGATTAGACTTAATTTAGCACTTGCTCATTAATTGATTCCTGCAGCATGTGTCATTATGTAATTGTAGTAATTTATTCATGGCCTATATGAGCTTATGAACTCGGTTGTGTAACAAGCCCATCGCATGTTTTGTTTCACATGTCTTACCATTCAAAGGTAACACAGGTAACACAGGTCCCCCATAAGCATAGACATCTCAACAAACAGCTTTTAATATTAAATGACTGTGGATTAAATTAAAGTATTTTCTAATACCCTATTAATAATTCCTTTTGTTCACCTTTTGTGTGTGTGTGTGTGTGTGTGTATGTGTGTGTGTGTGTGTGTGTGTGTGCATGCGTGTGTGTGTGTGTGTGTGCATGTGGGTGTGTGCATGTGGCATGGTGGAAATATATTTTAAAACTCCACTCAACATGCAGTGTCTTTCAATTATTTAATCTTAAAAAGCAATAACTACCATTATGCTGCTTTTCACGAGTGTATTCCGAAATTGCATTGCACATTGCTCTCCTATTCAAAACACTTACAGGGGCTAGTTCCCTGCTTCCTGGTAAAGGCCTAGATGTCACATTGAATGGTTTTCAATCAATAGGATCTAGCATAGAGGCAAGCTGTGTTTCTTTATGGAAGAATTCTGTGTCTCTGTATTTTAAAAGTTAATTTTAACCATGACCTTAACCTAAAACGGCATAGTTCATCCTGTTATCTTGAGCAGACAAAATGTCCTTACACCTTCCCACTTCACCACAGCGACCTGAACATAAGAGAAGCTCTAATCGTTTTTGTGTTTTTAACCACTGACTTAAAAAAAGCATCTACAGTGTTGTACATTATTTTCTATCAATACATGAACATTTACATCAAGGACTTTTCACAGACTTTCCAGGTCCAATTCCCTCGGATTCAAGAACAGAATGTGACACAGTTTAAGATGGGATCAAGGTTAACTGCTGTTACAACACAGATGATTCTTATAATGAGACTTGAGGGGTGCTGCACTGAAAGCCAGTGTTTGCCATGACTCGAAGGTGGCTCGCTCTTTACACAGTTAGATTACCATGGTAATTCATGGTGTGAACTTAACCTACTCTAGGGAGTTATTTTGCAAAACATAGATAACAGAGGAATCCAGAAGATGGGATGTTTTTGGTTACCCTGGCAGTACTTTGCCTTGACTTGATTTCACAAAAGCAATGACACATAAGTTAGTTATCTAGATGATGTACTAGCCTAGATGATGCACTCATGCCTTAATGAATGTGATTGTTTGTTGAGATTGGCGGCTTTAGACCTCTTCATGTTTGCAATTAACCACATGTTACAAGATTGCCTCTTTCATAGGAATGCACAGTGTGAAACAGAAAGCCTGGGATAGCAAATAAAGCTCATAACATAAATTCTAATACATGCTGACAACCACCATCAGTTACCTCAGATAGAACACATGCTTCTTTCTAAAATATATAAATTCAAGCCATTTGATTAATGACCTATGTCTATTTATGTCTATTTCCAAAAACGATCACAGGCCTTGACATATTTGTTTTTCAAATTCACAAACTTTCAAAGGCCCGTGGGGAACCCTGTCTCCTGATTAGACCTTTACAGAAGGTAGACTGAGGGAAAGCATCAACTTTCATCATGGCCATGCCATTTGTCAGTTTCTGTCTACCCATGCCACATTTAGTTCAAATTTGTTTTCTTTTCAAATTGTACAAATGTTTTCTTTCTGCTTATTTAATAAATCAAAGTAGAGG
Organism: Alosa alosa; assembly: GCF_017589495.1. Taxonomy (NCBI): domain Eukaryota; kingdom Metazoa; phylum Chordata; class Actinopteri; order Clupeiformes; family Clupeidae; genus Alosa; species Alosa alosa. The sequence goes on from NC_063202.1 coordinate 17,107,042, forward strand.
GAGTGGATATTATGTAAATATTACATAAATAAATCAATAGTTAAACAATAAAATATTAAAGGTGGATGATGTAGGACAATTGCATTCTTACATCTGTGACAATTGTTCATATTTATTAGCTTATGCTTTGTTTTCTGATGTTATCATGTAAAACTGGCGAACAGAAGACCGTGCAAGGTTATCCCAAACAATACATTTACACATGCTGCAGATTAAAAGAAACACCAAACAGCATCCCCTAGCCTGGCCATTTGCCATCCCCTTACGTACGCTTCGCTTCTACAAGGGTCTGGGATCTCGGCTATTGACGAACGTTTGCAAGCTGGATGCGTGGACTCTGTAGAAGTTTGAAACGATTGGATCTGATTTCACCCAATCGCTAACATTTGGCCGTGACGTATGTTATGCGCCAGCTCGAACGTGAAGTAAGCTACACTACAACGCTCAGAAATTGCCCACAACAACCATTCCCCACCAAAGCGAACAAGATGGATGTAAATGACCATGCCAGCTTTGCGATACAAATGTAAGAGTTAGTGGAAGAATAGCAAATAGCAGATTACTATTCAACAGTAAAGTTGAAGATAACATATTGTAACGCCGATGAGAAGTTAGGAGACGGGGAGGCTGATATATCGTTCCAAAACTCCGGTATTTTATTTCCTATAGATGTACAGGCATCACAATTGTCAAAGCTAGATGTGATCATTGAAAACACGACGCTTTATTCATACCGGGTCTGCCGCACATGCTGTAATTTAATATCGAGGCTACTGCGCGATACAAATTAAATGTTTCCCAAATCCCATAGGGAGTAGGGCCACGTCATCTTTGCCCGAAATAAAATGTGTTAAACACTCCTTTTGTTCGGACTTCAGTTCAGAATATTTGGAAGCGTAGCCAGCACGGACTGAATTGCTTCATTAACTTATGCCATTGCCAACTCCTCGAGGACTACAATTCAAACACAGCGCAGAATCTCAACGTCGTCTCTCACAACTCCCGCCTCCTGCTCGCTGATTGGTGCGGAGTCGAATTCACCGCTGCGAGCGAGGCCAATGGCCGGAATCCCAGACGGAGTCGTGGAGGGAGATGAAAATCGAGCGGAAGTACGTTGGAAGGCAATTTAGGCCAGGCTAAGCATCCCCCTACAACAGACCACTAAACACCCTACACAAAACACTGTGGTCTCACGTCTCTTTCTGCCTCACTCGCTCCTGTTTCTGGGGCTTGATTAGGGTAGACTCCTGACATATCAGCCCAGGGTGCGAACAAAAGCCTCTTATTACGTTTGCAATTAAAATGCGGTGGCTTCTGCGGTCCCGCTCACGCTGTGCGGTCTCAGCAGGCGCACACGGAAGGGAGTTATCTCTGGCCTGCAGCAGGGGCCGCGGCTGCTGAGATACAACTAGTGGCACAAACAAAAGGAAATAAAATGAAGAGGAATTATCAATTGATCCACAGCCGAGCAGCATCGCCCCCGCAGCTTCCTGTAGAAATGATCTTGTGTTTTTGCCATTCTCGTGTGGAAAATGTGTAGCCTAGTCTACACACAACCCGCTTTGCTCTCTTTAGAACTATGGTCCTTCAAACCGCCTATTTTGAAACGCTAAACCAGAATGCACTCTCTGTCTTGAGAAGCATGCAATTATGTTTTGGTTCTGCACCAACAATGTGTGTAGAGGAGATACGCACTGTATATTCCAGCCCGCAATGTTGTAGGCCTATCGTTCACGTCCTGTTCACAGATTGTGAGATAGGCTACATGAAACAGCAATCTTATACCTCAACAACACCGTGGATCAAAAAAGATGATGAATAGGGACTACACCCAGAGACTTTCTAATGTGGAGACACAGCACTCAAAAAAATACTCCATAGAAATGCATGGGGCTAGTTTGTCACGCCAATATGGCCGTTGTCTACACATATCCCACCCCTTCCTCGGCAAAACGTCGACATGTGAATACATTGAGCCAATCATGTGGTGTGATGTGAATACATTGAGCCAATCATATGGTGTGTTGTGAAGACATCGTGCCAATCATCTGTTGTGATCTCGCCGCTGGAGCAAGATTGGTGTCGTGAAGCCTTGGCGCGACGCCAAGCAGTTCGACCCAAAGACTGTGCCCGATGAGTGCCCATAAAACATTGGTATATGGCCGCCGAGTGGAGGGACTTGCCTAAAAGGACTTTGCTACACCATAATTGCAAGGAATCGGTACTATCATGACGCATTTGCACATTTCAACATTTCCACAGCTGTGTTTACACTGTTTTGCATGTGTTGGCTACTTGGCTACATGCGATGACAACCTTGTGGTTTTACCGTCGCACTTGGATTTGTCTTACTAGATTAATTAAATTCATTCAAGTGTTGAGAGGTCTGGTTTGAAAATAGTTTCCTAAGATATATTGCATTGACTGCTGTGCTGAGATGGTTCAAGAATGTATCCTTCTTATTTTTCTTGTAGAGGTGGAACAAGTAGCCTACTTCCAATAACTTTCCGAAACTTACTTAGCCTACTTATTTGAACGCTTATGAAGCTTTCCTTTGAACTTTGAATGGCTTTCTTGTGGAATTTTGCCAAAACAGTAAATGATAAGGTTTTTGGAACAGGAAATTTGCCACTTAGCTACACTTTGAACAAGAGTGTGGGTTGTTGACCTTAAATGTATGACATTACACTCCTGAACCAAGGTATGGCTGCGAACATTAATTAAATGTGCATGGTTCTTTGGTAGGCCTCCAGAGTTACAATCACAGAATGGATCAATTTGATCCAGGGTAGCTTTTATGTTATTTTAATAGATTACAGATGTCATGAAGCTGATAAGGAACATCTGAGTGATGAGCTGAGATGAGTTTTAACAAAGTGCTGTGAAAACTAGCCTAAATCGCTTCCATGCCCCAAGCTTGTTATTGGAGAGATTTCCTTTTCTGCAATACCAAAAATAGTTTGCAAACAATCTTATTTGATGTTGTTCAAGATTATCTGTTTTCATCACACAGGTGAAACAAACATTCTTTCATCACAATCTTCTTTTACTTAAACCCTCAAACATTATTGTGGGAATTGATATTAGCAATCCAGTCCTCCCTCCGATTCAGTGAGTACTTGTATATAGTTTACATTCCTTTATGCTGTTGGCTAAATGTGCTGTATAATAACAACTGGAAAGTACACAGTGAAATTAAGAATTGGCTGGGGCTTCAGGCAAAGAATCAGCCAAGCACAAAGTCACAGTCAGATTGATGTGCTGATATTGGTAGGAGTTTTTGTTCGGGTTGTGCTGCCAGCGCTCAGTCACAAGGGTATTGGGGGTACACATGCCCGTGGTGTGGGGATGAGGTGTGAACTTGCCGTGGCCACCCATGGATAGGCACAGTTAGCTACCTTCACAGGTACTTGTGCCAAAGTGAAGTGTGCCAGACATTCATCATCGGAACCGGATTTCATTCAGACCATTATGCCCTCGAATTATGCAGGCATTCAATCTGGATGGATATTTTGTAGTTAAGTACGTGCGCACACACACACACATGCACACACCCACATGCACACGCACGCATGCACACACGCACGCACGCACACACACACACACGCACACACATAATATTACATATAACACTGAGAGAGCGAGATTGAAATATAAAGCTCAGTTTTGTGTGATATGAAACGCTAGCCCTTAAATTGGGTTCTTCAGTTCATGGCCTCATTCCCTCTCTCCTGTCATTCCCTAATGTTTTCGTTCACTGGTCACACAACATTCGCTAAATGAATGAGAGGTTCATTTAAGTTTCATGAGACAGTGAATGGCTCAGTTTTACTGCCTAATTTCTCTGCCAGAGGGCCCTAATGAAGAGCATTATGATCACATTTAATTAAACTGCAGCAGCAGTCTTGTATTTAGCTTAAATTAAATTAAATTTGTTGTCTAATTAGATAAATCATGCCACATCCAATGTGCCCACAAGTGAATCATGTTCTGTTCAAATTGCCTTTTTCACCTTTTCATACCTAAATGCTTGCGTGGGTTGTTTTATTCTGGCTATTGTTTCTGTTTTAGACATTATGTTTAACAGTTTAATGTGCAATCTGCTCAAAATGTAAAAGAAAACATTTTACCCCAGGTTTTACTTATGTAGACTTGATTGTAGATGCATAGACACTGTTATTTATGCCTCGAGCATGCCCCGTTCTTTTCAGGCTGACTGCTCTGGAAATCTATATGTTAATCAGAGTTAATTCATTCTCCCTTGACTGGGGCTGTTTAGGTGACTCATTATCAGTTCAAGAACACTTATTTGTGCACCGTTTCAAAACTGAGTTCAGTCATTACTGCTGGGGAGGTGCGGAGAGGATGTGTGATCAATCTCTCACTTACCTAACCTCACCACTTCAGCAAGAAGAGCCTAAGAGCCAACTCTACCGAGCCAGTGAACATGTTGCTGCATATCTGTGGAATCTGCAGTGCTGCAGTGACTTGCTCCAAGCTGTTAGGAAGATCTACAAGCCAGCATCCTCTTGATTCAAGTGTAAAGTGGTTATCATGCATCACTGTAAATGCTTACTTCTCCAGTGAAGCACTTGAATGCAGTCTCTTTCTAGTCTGATGAGAAAGATATGGAACAATGCAATGTGCGATGTTTGTGTTATATCTTTGTTTTTTGGGGGTGGTGGGGGCTGTGCCCCTACTGAGCTAACAAGATGCACAGGGCTCTCCTGCTACCTCTTCACAGCATGTGCCAAACACTCAGTTCCTTGAGTGCCCCTCTACGCACTCAGCAACTCGTTCCAGTTCCGTCCTGGCACCGCTTGCAGACAGGTGCCAAACAGATGCCACGGAAAAAAAAAAAAAGCTGGAATGCCGAGGCCTGATCCCTGTGTCACCCCTCGGATCCCGACCCCCCGCGGAGAGGAGAGCTGGAGCTGCTTATTGTTCTCATCTCCAACAATAGTGCAGGGCGCTGAGGGAAGCGCTGCCATCTGGGAACGCTGGAAATCATTAGGCAAATGGCAAACAAACCAGGGGAAAGGCACGGGGTGAGCAGAGTCGGCACAATGGGCACCGTGGGCTTCAGTCTGACCGCTCACTGGGAGCACTCTCTTGGTTTAAATGCCTGTGCTGGTTATTGTCTGTGCAAAGCTGTTGTTGCAAAAGCCCTGGTTTTTATATTCTAAATTTTCGCCGTTCGAATTTGACTCCAAAAAGGTGATTTGGTTTAGCCTAAGTGCGTGTGGATAGGATATTATCATGTATGCTTGAATATCCACATGCAGGCCTGTGTTGTGGAGAAGGTTCCTAGGGATCTGTCTCTTGCAATGAGTGGTATTCCAGCTGACAAGGACTCACCCGTCCGCCTCTCACATAAAATTAGAGTAATCTGTTTGAACAGCCCTTCTAATCCAAGAACTATGGTATTTTTTAACCACACTGCTTTGGTCTTTGAATAATGCACCCTGAACATTAATTTTAAAAGCGGTGTATTTCCTTGGCTGATCCTCAGATTGTAATGCCAGGCATCACCATACATTAACCATGGCCCAGATTGTGAGGATTCACTGCCAAGTCAAACAAGGCCACTGCATCCTCTGGAAAAGAGAGCCTGCTGTTGATTAAGAAATGTGCTTTGGGTGTAATTGCAAATGACTGATCCGAGAGCATATCCACCCCAGAAACTGGAGACACATGTTCCTCATGCCTGGTGGAGGGAAGTTTGCTCAGTGGTGGAGGTGGGCACATTGACTCAGGGTTGGATGAGGTGCCTGGTGGTTACACCATGTCTGCAGTGAGTCTTGCGGACTTACGACTGCCGTGGAACATTTCGGTCATGAGGCAGAAAAGCGGCACGTCCTCCTTTTTTCTGAGGGGCACTGATTGAGCGGTTTGCCTGATGGGGTTCTTTCTCAGAGAACTTTTAAGAGTTTTCATGTGTCTTTGTGTATATCGTCACCTCTTACGTCTGTTATCGTGGTTTTTATTAGGGTCACCCCAGGCCTCCACGACCTAGTTAGCGAGGACTTTGGAGACTCCATTAAGGCTCAGGCTGACATGTCCTTGAGTGCTTCAGCTCTGTGCCTCTCCTCCCTCACCCATGCAAGACAGAATGCTCAGGTCCGTTCTGAGACTGTGTTTGCTTTGCGATGGTGAATAACAGAATGAATGTTCCATATGGAAGCCCCGATGGAGCTCGTAACCGAAGACAAGGGTGTCGCGTGTCAGACCGTGGTGAGAGAGAGAGAGAGGGGTGATTCCAGTTCCATCTACTCCAGGGTTTCTCTCCCTGAGCCCCAGTGTGCAATCTTCCCTGGTCTCTCTCTCACTCACACTCTCTCCCTCTCTCTCATGACCTGATTACTCTGCGTGCAAGGAGCATCTGTTCCAGCAGCCGGCCTGCCCTATTCCCACATCAATACGTCTCACTTTACATTAAGTTTGAGGGAGCTAGTGCCTCAAACGCAAATGGATTTCTGTAACTCTAAGATAAACAGTCTCGGGATGCACCCCCCCACCCCCACCCCAAGACCATGATTTATTGTCACCCCCTGCACCGAACTCTGGCTGAATTTTGATTTACTTTATTTTCCTTTTTACCCCTCCTTCCCATTCCATGATTTCACATGCCACAGAACATCCATGTATGTAAATCAATTTCTAATCGCCAAGGGCACATGTGCAATCTGGCTACTGGCTGGAGGACAGGAGTCTACTGAGGCCGTGGCACGTGGCCAGCAGCGCTAGCCTTTTGATGCCCTGGCAAGTGTACGGATGGGAGGTTCGCCTCCACAATCACCAGCAGGGTCGGCCTCGTCACCGGCTTATCACGGCTATCAAGCTTAAATCATTTCCTTTGATATTCACACTCATGTTGGAATAGGACCGACCAGACTACAGTTCATAACAGCAAGATGACTGAACTAAAGCTCACTGCTTTCCCTTAAAGTTTTAAAAAAAAAACCATTAAAGCATTTTTTCCTGTTTTTATGGTGGAGGATCCCGCGCAATGACAAATGCTTGTGGTAAGCTGACCTGCTTTTCGCCTGTCTGGTGAAACCATGATTGAGGTTCATGCCTTCACCATGAAGTCATAATAGGATAACCGAGCTCCATTCCCCCCACTGCTGTTCCTGCATTTGTCTCTGCAAGGTTCTCTGGAATATCGAGCAAGTGAGGCAAGATGAATGAGCTTCCTCCCTGTCTCCTGCATTCGCAGTAATCACCAGACAGCTGCATGCAATAACGTCTCTATAACAGCCCCGGTATAAGCCTACATTCTAATGTTTTTTTTCTCCGTCAGTGTTATTGCAGAACATTCTGTACAAATGGTGCTTTTGATTTAGAGGAGTTTATATACTACCACAAGGAGCTCGGGCCAATCTGATCAGTTGTATGGTGAGTGCCCTTCTGGCAGGAATATCTCTGGGTAGCTCTAACAAATTGTATACATTCAAAATGTAATTTATGGGACATTTAAGGACTTAAGGGATATTTGAAGACAAAAGCTATGGCATCTATTCCAGTGAGATCATTGGATGCATAACTGCACAGCACCGTCCAAACCACAATCTAGAATTCAGTCCCACTGTTTCTCTTTTTTTTTTTGTTTGGGGGTTGCAGGTCTTAACTGACCATTCCCTTTGTTCCACTTTTCTACTATTGGGCCTACACGGCAGAGCTCCAGGTCTTACCATTTTATTATGTTCCACTCCAGGGGAAAGAGCTTGCATGACACGGATGCCGGTGGAGACCAGATTTAGAGTGCACCAATATGTGTTTCCTGTCACTGTAGTTTAATGTATTGGAAAGGGCGGGTGGGGTGGGAGGGGAGCTGAGGTGATGGAGGGGGTGTGGGGCTCAATAGGTCTACCATGTCTGTACGTGTACTTTGCATTCTGCTGGCGGAACACTCCTGCTTCACAGCGGCCGTGAACGTTCCCCCATGGGCCGACCGGACAGTGTCTCATTTTTAACCAGCCACCTGGTCAGCATCTTGACAGCATTACAGAGGCAGCGCCGTGCACTCGCCGTGTTGTGCTGCAGGACCGGGCTGCTCTCGGCGGCCCTGTTCTGCAGCTCTCCTCCAGTGTGGAGTTTCACGCAGCCCCCGGGAACGCTGCAGGGGTCACGGAGCCAACGCCACGCCGCAGACACTTCCTCGATTCCACCGCTCCACATGGAGGATGATTGGCATGATGGGGATTTAAACGTCTCGCACCCGACATTAATAGAAGCCTGCATGACTCATTTGGGTGAGAAAAGAGAGAAAGTGAGAGAGAGAGAGAAAGAGAAAGAGAGAGAGAGAGAGAGAGAGAGAGAGAGAGATGACACTTCAGCTGCTTCACCAGTTCAAGAGCTGGAATCTCACTCCTCTGAGAGATCTCATCCAGCCAGATTCGGGATTTAATGAGAGCTGTCTGACATTTACCTGCACTGCTCACCTTTCCACGAACAACAGAAGAGCCGCGATCAGGTGGGAATATGTCGGGGGCTTGTCCTCCAAATGCCTTCGGCAGGGGCACAAGCAGCTGAGAGCTCCCCTGTTTCGGAGTGACCCGCTTGATCCCTCCCTTTTAATAGCGTCTCCTCCACGCTGGAGCAGACATTAGCTAACATTTGCTCAAAATCAGCTCCGCTGCCGTCGCCACTGGCATGCCATGGCCAGCACAGTAATCACCACCAGCTTCGCCCCCAAACCCCCAAACCCGTTCCCCGACCTGCCGATACCGACCCCTACCAGACACAGGGCAGCTTCTTGTAGCGCGGAGCGCTCAGCTCACAGGTGAGCGGCGTCTGCATGTGCAACACGCCAACAGTGGCCCCAGCGCGACGCTTCTCGGTCCACCCACTCGGTCTAAATGGAGACGGTAAACAATGGCAGCGGTTGCATTGACTCCCAGCCCGGCTGCCCCTATTGCTTTGAAGTGCAAACCTGGTCAGTGTTGGTAGCTGCGGGCGGTGAGCAGCTACTGAGGCGCAGACATGAAATATGGATCGTGTGGGCTGAAGGCTGCGAAACGCTGAAAGAATTATCCGTCACAGACAGGGCTCTCAGCAGGGGGAAGCTGGTGGAGCTGACGACACAGACACAGCATCCCAGTCATATATAGTGTGGATGGCAGACTTCCTGTGGAGCCCAGCAAAACAAAACATGGTGTGGGAGGTGAAGATGTGGTCTAAACATTCATCTTGAATAATATATTTGATGCTGAAATGCGTGCCTTCAACATACGCCTGCATTGGGATGCACGTGTTGCTTCCTTGTTTGGTCACCAAAAGAATAAAAAATAAAAAAAAGAATTTAAATTTGTCAGACTAATGAACCACCCAATGAATACCAGACCCCATATTTTGCGGGTGTAAAACTTGTGAGGGGTGTGAACAAAAGGTTAAAAACTGAAAGCATGTTGCACTTGTGGGGTGCGAAAAACTGAAAGCATATTAATACCAGGTCAATACAAAATTGTCATTTTACATTCAAGACAAAACACCATGAAGAATGTCGCACTGGAAAGACGAGGAAATTCACAAGCTGCTGTCCATTAGAGCCGACACTGAAGTCATGTGGCAAATGCATGGGCATACAGCCAAGAAGCAATGCAAAAATATGCACTTTGGCTGCTGTCCATTCATCTGCTATGCTGTACTGTATATGGTAAGCAAACAACGTGAAAGCAGCCACATATATTGTGCGTCACACCCCACCTCCTACAAACTCAACCCTGGAGCCACCCCCTCACTTAAACCACCCAGTATTTACTGCCTGTATGAACAACTCCCACCCGTGCAATTGCAACTTGTGAGCTTCATATCTGACCACTCGACTCGGGCTGAAATCTGTTCCTAATTGCGTGTACATTTTCCAGTAGTCATGTGTGAAAACGGCAAAATAAACAAAGCAATTGTAAAGCTTTTAGGTCCCACCTCAGTGATGCACAGCATTCTTTAAATGTATACGTACACAAATAACTTTACACTTTCAGACACAGCTACAGTAGGCCTATACAGTATTGTGTGCAGACATGCTCTGATTTCTGAACTGAAACTGGCATCAGTAGCCTGCAGCACCGAGCATCCGAGGTCAGCTGCCTTACTCACACCCACCCACACACACACACCCACACACCCACCCACACACACAGTGTGAGTATATTCACCTTTAGAAAGAGAGGAGAAGAGGAGATAAGATAAGATGGAATGAGAATGAGTTCTCTGGCCAAGAAAAGAAGGAGTCGGGGAAAAATAAGTTGTTCCTCTTCATCAGAGAGAGCTTTGTGCTCAAAATGAGCTCATTAAAGAAGTCAAGCCTCTCGCTCTCTGTCCTCTTCTCCCTCCTTCTCCCTATTTGGTCCAAATTGAATTGTGTCTCATTTGAACTTTCCCAAAAGGCGCTGACGGCAGAGCTGAATTGCGTGAGCCGCATTGCCGAGGGCCTGTGGTTAAAGGTGTCGTCCTCTCTCTTATTATTTAGCTCGGCCGGTCTTTGATGGTGCCATTTGACGTGGCGAACTCACCCAGTGACGATTGATTCCGTGGCTACCCACATTTGAGCTTTTCACATGATACTGTTTATCAGAGGCATTTTTCCTACCACACCAAATTACCGTAGGCCTTGACGCATGCCTTCCCCATGAGTGTGGCCACAGGCTTTGTTTTGGAGTTTGGAGTCAAATGAAGTTTGCTCCATTTGCCTTTTCCTCGTCTGCTGTTTGTGTCAAGGGTTTAAAGTGTTTTAAACCAGACCGCGAGGATAAAAATTGTATTAATGAGAGGAAGTCGTATGTCTGTCCAAAGCGAAAGACCAAAGACAGACGCATATCTGATCAAATAACCATTCGAGCCATGGGCAAAAACCAGATTGGGGAAAAAAAAAGAGAACTAGCCCGCTGCCCGCTGCCTGAGACCACACTTTATTTTCGTTTCCAAGCTGAAAAGTAATGTGTGGACGGATGCACTAACCGAGTTGCTATGACAGAGACCTGGCAGGTACATGCAGTCTGTGCGTTGGGAGTGTGAGCTGGGAGGAACCTTCCCCTTGGTGAACTGTGATGTAAGAGGCCAATACCGACCAGGAAAGCGGCCACGCCAGTGAAAAAGCCTGCTCCCTCCACACACACACACACTACATACACACACACACACTACACACACACACACTAGACACACACACACACACACACAACACACACACACACACACACACACACACACACACATCCTCCCTCTAGTCTCAACAATCTCTGTTTGTCTTGCAACCGATCCGTTTCCCAGAAAAAGCCTCCAGTAAGGATATGCTTCTCAAGCTTTGTAATCAATAAGTCTCTCAGAAGAGCTCAAGCCTTGCATACAAATAAAACGAGAGGCGAATCTGGCAGGGGTGCCAGAGGACTGAGAGAAAGAGTGGTGTTTTTTGAGGTTTGTGCACTGGAGTTGTGTACATCTGGAGGGTTCATCAGGCACAGTGGAGTGTTCTGGGAAGGGCAGTGCCTCCATCCCACTCTCTCCCTCTCCTCTCAGTAGAGGAAGGCCTGAACTCTCTCTCTCTCCCCTTCTCTCTCCCTTTCTCCCTTTTTCTCTCCCTCTTCCCTCTCTCTCTCTGCTTTTGTGTGTCTCTGGGGCCTCCAACATGCAGATAAGGTTAGAGAGTTCTGCTGAGTGAAACCTGTGTCCACTCAGTTGCAACTTTAAGAATCAAATCTCATATAAAATATCAATAATATGTTGTTTAAATGAGTAACATTTGAAAACCTTCACTTCACTTTCACAAGTTGAGCACCCGACCCATCAGGTCTTTAAACATGCGATGTTCACACTCATAGCCTTTCGCTTTATTCTGACTGCGGGAGTAGCCCATCAGTGGTACCGATTGACTGCTCACGCATTAGTATTTCTCTCTCTGTTCTTCTTTTTCTCCGCTGGCTGACTATGAAACACCACGGGATTAGAATGTTGTGTGACTTAGATGGCCTTTTGCTTTCACACTTTAATCCTTTGTGGTGCCTCTGTGCCACAAACAAAGAGGAGACTCAAGTTCTGAAATTGAACAGGGTCAGCTGGTTAGGAGTATCAATGCCGCCTGTCCTGCTCCCACCCTTCCCCCCTTTGTGCCATGGTGTGTGTGCCGGTGCAGAGCAGGGGCTCTCGGTGTGCTTAGCATGCGTGGAGAACCCGACTTTCCCACTGGTCAGATGCTAATGCACTGAAAAGCCTAGAGGTGAGGGGTCAGGCAGACCCATGGAGTGACATCATGACAGCTTGAGAGAGGTCAGGGAGAAGGGGAGTGAGGATACACTAGGATGACAAAGGGCCTGCCGATACAAATAGAATTCCATCGCATTCAAAAGGGCGACGGAACAAAGACTGATGGAATCTCTCTAGGCTTCTTGGGACTTTTCAAGACACAGCTTTTGCACTCGCATAAAAACTAATAAAAATGGTCACATCTCCCTTGCGATTTCATACTGTTTTGGGGTCTTCCTCGTCTTGTCTCTGCTGTATCAGACCAGCCACATTAGAATACATTGCACTTGTTATGTTATTGTTAGTTGCCCCCAAAGCCACATAAAGCTCCCAGACTTCTTATTAGAGACAGTTCCCATGCATGAGTGCCCCTCTTAAGTGTTGCCCTCTACTCTGGGGACTGCATCTTTAAGGTGATGCTCCATTATTGATGACTTTCATGTGTGTTAGTGGGCGGAGTGGAGGTCTTGGCTGCATCTTGCCACAGCTGTCTCGCACCCATCAGCATGTAAACGGCTGACGCACAAAGAGCCATGCTGACGTGCCAGCGGGAGCGAGATATTTTTTGAGGGAGAAGCCCAGCTGGAAGTCTAATAATACAAACCTCCCCCAGTCCTCTGTCCTGCTAAACGGCCACTCTCTGCAGTGTCCCTTCTCTGCAGTGTCCCTTTCATCTGCGGCCATTGATAGGTGAGGAGAAGGAGCTCGGAGAGTGGACACGATGGGCTATGCTGATGTTAGAGATTAATGTAAGAGATATGAGCCCTTTGATGCACTCTGACGCCTACAGGATCTTTATTTTGCAGGGTTATGGTTCGGCTCTCCGTTTGACCTGTAGCTGAATAACTCATCTCCTGCTGCCTGCCGTGTGACTATGGGCCTGGGCTAACTGGCCATGTTTAACTGATGAAAGACTCTCTCTATTTCACTCACACACACACACACATACAGACGCACAGACATACATAACTGTATACAAATACACATCTTCTCACTTTGTACTGTTATCCATTATTATTTCACGGTTATCCATTTTATTCAAATGTATCCATAAGCATGTTCCAGTTTGATGCTTAATACTACCAATCCATACTGTACGTAGTGCAAATGTCATACATTGATTCCATTCACTATTCTGAATTCAAGGTCTCGGCTTGTTTATTTAAATGCTTGACTCCAGTCCAGTCTCCATTGTGAATGATTTGCCATCTACCTGAGCTCACTGAGAATGAGCCGAAAGAAGACTCTTGAAGATCCATAAGGAGAGGTGGTGATCTCGGAATGGGAATATCAGTGAATATATAATACGCCAATCAGGATATTGTTTTGCGAGGTCTCTCCTGGATCTCTGAAAAAGTAACTGCATTTAATTACTAACTGCATTTCGTGCTCTGGGTTGAGTTGAGTATCTCAGCGCAGAGTACAACTTGCCTGTGATTGCTGCTGCCGAAGATAATAGTCTCCACTTTATGAATAATTGCAGGCAATTAAAACCCTTAAATTCCTCTGCTTACTAAGGGAGATGCAGTCCTGCCAGAGAATGCTAATCATTGCTCCACTTTAATTGCTCTCCAAGGCAGCTTGTATTATGTAAGTTTATATAGAGCCTTACGCTATATGTTTCATAAATTATATTAATTTCAAGTCTATGTGATTCGCACTTGTCCTTGAGACTAGCCCGTATCTCGTTATGTCAAGCGTGTGCATCTTCCATCTTGTCTGAATAAAGTATACGGTGGCGAATCTGTCAGCTTGCAGATAAGGAATGAGACATTGAGGAGGCATGTATTGGTGGGAGTCTGATCCGGTTGTTCGTAACAGACTGTGTTAATGTCTGGGTGAGGGAGTCTGAAGAAGTGTGCGCATGAATGTAATGGAAAACAAAGAACATCCACACTTCCCCTTCAGAAGCTCTATGGTTCCACATGATACGATACTACGGCTTAAAGCCAGTTGTTTTGACTGTGGGTTGTTTTGGAGGGGGAAAGGCTGCTATAAAAGTTCAAAGGCTTCCTATCCTATCAGAGATGTAATTCATTTCTTTGTGTATTTACTGAATGACTTTTTGATCATATTTCACATCCCACAGGTATAAACACCAGCCTGAGAAGTGTTTAGAATGCAAATTATCTTATGATAGGGCCTAGTGTCTTATAAAGCTTCATTGCTGTTATTCCCTCACACACACACACACACACACACCCACACCCACACACACACACACCCACACACACACACACACACACACACACACACACACACACACACCCCCTCCTCCAGTGCATGAAGTCTCACCCCAAGCACACTGGCTCATTATGTATTTGGGCGCATGTATTTGGGCCTCTCTCATCTCAGGTGGCATCTCTCAGGCTCTCCTCTTCTTTACCCTCCTCTTCCTCTCTCCTCTTCATGCCACCGTTGGCTGTGTGGGAGAGAAACACCCCCTCCCACGTTGTCTGCCTCCTGTCTGCCGTGGAGTGATAACGTGTGACACCAACGCCGCATTTCCACCTGAAAATCCCATCAGTGGGTTGGCGTGGCGCGTGGGAGTGTCGAGAGTGCTCGGGGCAGGCGGGTGGGTGGGTCGAGTTCTCTGCGGTGCGGTTTTGCGTTGTCATGTCGTGCCCGTCACCTGTCGCAGACTGTTGCTGGCGTTTCCTCCTAGCGACAGCGAGATGATGCCTCTGACAGGTTTACCTTGTTTCAGATCGAATGAGATTTTCCCCAAGATTTCCGGGAACACGCCAAGAACACATTGTCTGGGTCCGTGTTTTGATGTGTCTCAGACAAAAATGAATGACACCCTGCACTAATGTGTCTTGACAGAGCCTGTTGGCATTTGCCACAGCACTGACATGAGGTCTTAACCTTTTTTCTAAAGAAGATTTTGAGGCTTTTGAGAAGGAAAATAATGTCATCTCTTTAAATGCTTTTCCAGTCTAAGGTTGAGCTGAAGCTCAGCTCGTTCTTGTAGTGAGAGCTTTGACAATAACACAGTTTGATGTTGGATTCCTCTTCAATTGTATTTTCATGTGGTCTAATTCCAGTCTCTGAGACAGGTGATGTTAAAAGATATATTTCCAAAACATCCTGCTCTGCAACAGATAATGCATAAGGTGCTTTGCCTTTAACAGGCTAAATCTGCTTTTGAATATCCTTAGTCTAAACTGAACCTAAAGTCTATCCTAAAGTGTGTCCTAAATCTGCTTTTGAATATCCTTATATCCTCTTCTGTGCCAGCGGATTGATTTTTGCCACAGTGGCTCTGCCGGGCGAGACAGCACTACATGGCTCTCCACCAACCTGCTTGGGATGGACAGGAGGGTGGTGTGGCCAGGACTAATTGATTTGTTTACTGCACACACACCTCACAGCGTGGAGGTCGATACATTGATGTAATGATATTGTCGGTTCAGTGCCCCCGCTCTCTCTACATTCACACAGAAATATGAACTGGCAAATCTGACAGACCTTTTATACGGCCGTATCTATCAAAGGCATGGCATGGCGACGCATGATGATCACCTTGACCTGTTTAGCTTCTGCTTTGCAATCAAATGCTCCTCTCTTTATCAGTGCTGCCTGGTAGGAGAAACAGTATAGCTGGGAGGATGCAGCTTACACCAAGTGAATCTCCTCCTGTTCTTTTTAGTCTTTTCTGAAGATTGCATAACAGAGTATACAGTTCTGGAAAAATTAAGAAACCATTGCACATTTTTCTGATGAGTGACATTTTTCTGTCTGAGTGACATTCAATTGAGTTGACGATCATATTCAAATTTGCATGACATCAGAAAAAATGTGCAGTGGTCTCCAGAGCTGTATATGAATCCCTCAGCCACCATAGTTGTACGTTAGCGTTGCCTTGTAAAGCTGTGATTATGATGTGAATCAGCATCCGGGGAGAGATGTTAGCTCGCTGAACATGTGATGCAGTCCGACTCTGCTTTGGCTTGGTCCTGAGCTTCGGGTGTAAGTGAAAGGTTTATAATTAGTAAGCACAGAGACATGCAGATTATAGCTTATGGTGGCTTGTTCTGCCCCAATTTACTGGAACTAGGGCAGTTCCCCGAACTTTTTATGGCCATAGGTGGCGTACTGAGTCTGTGTCCGTACGTTGAACGTACAGAGGCGAAAGGACGTTTTATTGAAACCACAACAAGAGACGGATGTGATAAACTCTATAGGACTAATGACTGGGTAGCTGGCTTACTGGAGGGCAGTAAGAAAACCAACTGAATTTCCACCCACTCGGACAGCATGGATATGCATACACACACACAGAGCTCTCTCTCTCTCTCTCTCTCTCTCTCTCTCTCTCTCTCTCTCTCTCTCTCTCACACACACACACACACACACACACACACACACACACACACACACACACACACACACATACACAGTGTCATAGTTTTAAAATGCACATAAATCCATGAATTTATGAAACACATACACACCCATGCAGGGATGTTCTTTGACCCAGACATATGCATTGCAAATAGACACACACATTCAGGCATAGCCCCCTGCAGCTTTGTTTGTATTACAGTTTTTTTTTTTTTCAGTTTCATTCATGCAGCCCTCACTATATCATACACCTTTAGATAAACATTCACAAGACAGCCCCACACACACACACACACACACACACACATATGCGCACACACACATACAGTATGCAGCCCCTGGACCTGAATACACACACACACACACACACACACACACACACTTATGCACACACACACGTACCCCCCCCCCCCCCATGAACACACATGTACGTACACACACACACACACACACACACTCTTACATGCTCATGCACACACACACTCTCACATGCTCATGCACACACACACACACACACAGAGAGAGAGAAAGAGAGAGAGAGAGAGAAAGCGAGAGCTGGGTTTGTTTTGTGTTCTTCTCTGTGTGTTTCATATTTTATGATGAGTGTGAGGGCCTGTGCTGTGTTGCCTGCAGACATGGGGAGTTGGCAGCGCTCCAGAGAGGGGCTGAGAAGAGAAAGCCTGCACAGCATCCTTAAACAGCTCCACACACACACACACACACACACACACACACACACACACACACACACACACACACACACACACACACACACACACACTCACCACGGCAGCATCTCCCCCTCAGAGACACAACTCCTGATTTATTGTATATTTAAAATTAACTATCAGGGAGGGGAAGCTGTTTCTCGGTTAGACAAAAAATCCCTACAAAAGCCCAAATCAGAGGGCTTCCAAAAAAGCACTGTTGTGTTTGTGAAACACGGTACTCATTACTCATTACTACAGTTCCTCAGCGAGGCAGGACCACTGTTTATACATTAGCACGTAATTGGCTTCAGAATGTCTCAGAGCTCACTAGTACTTTTGAATAATTCTCATCATGAAATAATAAGCCACTATCAAAATGACCTTTTTAGTTTAATTAATAATCATTGGTCTTACCATGCAAGTTCATTAATATTCCACCCAGTTTTAGGGTGAAAAATAAACTGTAATAATGTTAAACATAGCGACAATTTGTTGCAGAGAAATATGGTTTATATAAAGAAGAACACAAATGAAAATGAATTAATTTCATATGGAAGGCAATTTTCCTTTCCAATTACTCACTATCAGCAACTACTTGAAAATAGACTCTCTTTTCTAATACCACTGTATTGCAGCAAATCTATATTTTTAGTTTTAAAAAATTAAACATTTCAGTGTGCATGTCATTGTCCTCTCCAAATTGCCAGGATGTGCTTTTCCTCTCGTTGGGGTGTGTTGCTCACGCTCTCACACTCACACACACTCTCACACTCGGCTCGGGGAGCTCAGGGAGAAGGATGCAACAGAGTGGGCAAGCTGGTGACTCTAACACAGCAGATGGAGCGGGTAGCAGGCAGAATGGTGGGAAGGGGGAGAGGGAGAGAGCGAGGGATGAGGTGATGAGGAAGGGAAAGGGGGGGAGAAACAAATCGAGCGAGAGAAAGAGGGATGATGTGATGAGGAAGAGAAAGAGAGGGAAAAGGAGGGAGGGGAGAGAGAGAGAGAGAAAGGGAGAGGAGGGATGAGGTGATGAAGAGGGAGAGAGAGCAAGAGAGAGGAGGTGATGAGGAAGAGAAAGAGGGAAAGGGGGAGAGGGAGAGAGAATGAGGGAGGGAGAGAGAGAGCGAGAGGAGGGATGAGATGATGAGGAGGAGAAAGAGAGGAAAGGGGGAGATAGAGATGAAAAGCACGAGAGGTGGATTGGAACAAAGTCAGAGGGGGGAAGAAAAGGAAAGGAGTGAGAGGGGCGCTGGCTGAGGAGGGAAGAAGAGATAAATAGAGAGCAGAGGGAGGTAACAGGGGATTGCTTTGTTGTTTTGGGGGTAGCAGAATGGGCGATGCACACCCGGGCTGGGTAAAGCGGAGCAGAGCCAAGACTAACAGCAGGCCGCCAGGGCACCACACTGCTGGCAGTGGCGGGCAGTTTGAGACCAGGGGAGAATGAGATGTAAATATGAGAGAGAGTCGGAGAGGAGAGGAGAAGAGAGGAGAAGAGAGGAGAGGAGAAGAGAGGAGCGGAGAAGAGAGGAGAGGAGAGGAGAAGAGAAGAGAGGAGAAGAGAGGAGAAGAGAGGGGAGGAGAAGAGAGGAGAAGAGAGGAGAAGAGAGGAGAGGAGAAGAGAGGAAAGGAGAGGAGAAGAGAGGAGAAGGGAGAAGAGAAGAGATAAGAGAGGAGAAGAGAGGAGAAGAGTGGAGAAGAGAAGAGAGGAGAGGAGAAGAGAGGAGAGGAGAGGAGCGCCGTGCATCTACAGCAGCAGGCCCATGAGGGTATGCACAGCGCTGCTGTCAGATCTGCACACACCCTCAGAGGGGCTCTCTCTTTGTGTGTGTGTGTGTGTGTGTGTGTGTGTGTGTGTGTGTGTGTGTGTGTGTGTGTGTGTATAAAAGAGAGTGGGTGACATCAGAGGAGGGTGTTGTTTATGTTTGTATGTAGGCTTTGTGTCAATGTGTATATTGGGTGGTTGGTCGGCTGCCCCCTATTGAGACACACACCCCCCACACACACACACACACACACACACACAGACCTAGAAGGTGTTTTGTGTGTTGCCCACATGAAGGCACTTCCTAAAAAGCCTTTCCTCTGTATCAGCAGCTCCTGGGCTACTCGGGTGGAGGGCATAATGCTGCCCTTCTGCTCCACGCTCTAGGCACCTAATCCCGCTCCGCCTGGCACTGTTCACTGCAGAGGCACCCAACCCTGCCTCCCGGCACCCAACCCCCTCACGGAGGTTAACTCGGATGGTGCTCCCGCTCTCTCTCTCGAATGCTAATAGCATATAGGCTCCCCTAGTCCCCACTGTCTCCTGTTTGACGTTAATGCACGCGGGCTGCCTTGGACATTGCCTTAATAAAAGTGCTGCCACATAACTCCACCTGCTTGCCCACCTGTCATCCCCCGTAAGGACCCTAATGGCTTGGACGCCCACTTTTGTCTGGTGGTTTCTCGCTTGTGTGTGTGTGTGTGTGTGTGTGTGTGTGTGTGTGTGTGTGTGTGTGCGTCTGTGTCTGTGTGTGTGTGTGTGTGTGTGTGTGTGTGTGTGTGTGTGTGTGTGTGTTGTGTGTGTGTGTCACTGCCCTAATCCTCTCAGACAAAGGACTTGCCTGAGAAACTAAGTCATCACTGGAAAGTTTTTCACTTGGCTTTGTTCTCTGGCCCCTTAATTGTGAGGATGTCTGCTGGCAATTACTTCTGAGATAAAACTCTCAATTTGTTTTGACACGTCTTTGTGTGTCAAAAAAAATGGACCAGCCGAATGTCATCTTCCAGACTTCTGCTTTATGTTTTGCATGACATAATCCCCATCACAATGTTATGAAGTGTGTCATCGTGTTAGTCCATGTGAGAAATCGTGTCATTAATGGTGTCTGTCAAAGTCAGTTGTATTAGCACTGTCTTCCACAGGGTCAGCGTTGTCTTTACCCCCAAATCAAGTCAAATATACACTACCCGTCAAAAGTTTGGGGTCACTTAGAAATTTCCATTCCACTCCATTATAGACAGAATACCAGCTGAGATGATTTGCATTGTTTTTTTTAATCAGGGCAGCAGTTTTCAGATTACATTATGTGCTTACATAATTGCAAAAGGGTTCTTGAATGTTTTCTTTTTAATGATATCAGATTAGCAAACAGAATGTGCCTTTGGAACATTGGATGAATGGTTGCTGATAACGGGCAATGTGGATATTGCATTGAATATCATTTATTTTTACAACAGTCGAGAACCCTTTTGCATATTTTTATTTTGCAATACTCAGCTGTTATTCGATCTATAATGGAGTGGAACTATTGACTGGTAGTGTATCTCTTATTGGTGTTGCATGCAATTGGGTACACATAAAAACACATTTAACAAAACACATAGTTCACATTCCATATTTAACAGCATAATGTTAGTTCCTTTATTATCATTCACTAGTTCATTTCTTAACTATCGTAATAACTTTGCAGGAAGAGAAACAGATAATGGATAATAGCATAATAGCTTTTACTAAAAGGCATGTTTGGTCGCTTTTACTAAATCGACGCCATTTTCTTTGGCCAGGGTCGTTTTACTATAGTGTGAGCTCATTTTACCAATTGAGATTTAGTAAAACGAGGGCACAATTTATTAAACGAGTGCACTATTTATTTCAAAACGAAAGACGCAGGGAGTCAGCACAATTTGTGAACATGGTTATAGAACATTGTGGCAGAAGTCATGCAAATTGTCTTGACACATTCTGCCATACACCTCTTTATTTCAAGAAATTAAATTGTGTGCACAAAAACTATGGAAGAATGACGGTAGTGACGAGGGTCAATTGCAGTGGAGGTAGGCTGTTGGTGGAGAGCAGATGATTGTGTGTGGTGGCGTCCAGCTGAATGTTTGCCGAAGTTTTGAGTGTTTGTTGAGGTCCGCGTATGCAGAGCTGTGGTGTTTATCGCGAACGGTGTGAGCTGAGCATCGTGGAACGCTTTACCGTTTATGCGTCCCGCTTCATAGTCCGGTGATCAAAGCGCACAATTGGTGTGCTGGGTTATCTGGTGAAGCTTCCATCGGGCGCTAGAGGGAACCTATTGTGGGTATTAGGCTATTACTA
The DNA here is from genome assembly GCF_017589495.1 of Alosa alosa. Classification (NCBI taxonomy): domain Eukaryota; kingdom Metazoa; phylum Chordata; class Actinopteri; order Clupeiformes; family Clupeidae; genus Alosa; species Alosa alosa. Next base: position 17,128,426 of record NC_063202.1, read on the forward strand.
ATACGCAGTAGCCTATTTTGTACCAACAGCTTGTCCCTGTGATGATTGACTTCTAGACCTAGTTCTGATGCAATCCAGGAGATAGTAGCCTTTTGTAGCCTAGTAGAATTTCCCCATTTGGCATAGGAAGAGCTATAAACCATGTAGACTGTGAATAAACTGTTACAGACAAGGCCTGTCTGAGTGAAAGGTGAAAATGGGGCGTGGCAAATTCCGTCATGCTTCTCCCGAACTTCCGTTTGTAAACGGCATTTATTACTACTACTATGCTTAATGCAGGCTTTTCAACTTTATTTGAAACTATTATTGTTAAGTAATGTAATGTTTATGTACTGTAAGTCACTTTGGACAAAAGCGTCTGCCAAACACCACAAACATTACATTTATTCATTTAGCAGACGCTTTTATCCAAAGTGACTTACATACAGCATGTCAATTATATTACAAGGGCCATTGCACCTGGAGCAACTCAGGGTTAAGTGCCTTGCTCAAGGGCACAATGGTGGAAACCGGGAATTTAACCCACAACCTTACTGGCTATACTGCCTGCTAGCCCAGCTCCTTAACTACTAGGCTACCACAGTCCGCCAACATAAACATAAACATAAACATAATACATTCAACATTTGTTGAATGTGCAAAGCGTAATAAACAGAGAGGGTGACAACTCTGTGGCACTTTAGATAAATAGAATGTTTAGAGAACAGATTCTGGCATGAGATCGTTATTTTCATCGTCTTTGTTTTAAAACCACATCCTCCAAACTGTTGCCCTCTAATAAAAACCAAGCCATCCAACATCAGCAGTCATGATCCCATTTTTATAACTGCGGCCATCTGGATGCTGTCAAATGAGGAGCAGCCCACTGCCTCACAGCCATAGGGCACAGCGTAGCGCAAGGCCGCTAATGCCCCGCACTGCAATGTCAAATCCCTGTGAGAGAGTGGAAAAGAGATTGTGAGTCAGTCTGAATGTGTAAAATGCTTAAGCCTGTTTGACTGTGGACACTTTAGCATAAGCTAAACAGGACACACCAGGACACACACACCAACATGGCCTCTGCTTGCTGTGCTGACCATTTTTTGTTGTCATGCCGTCCACGGACAGCAAGCCGTTTGGGACATTTCAATGAGGTGCGGGCTTGGTGGCTGTTGTCTGGACCAGCAGACACAGAGACACAGTGTTTACTGCCCAGTGTGGTGGTGTGGTGTGGTGGCCCAGCGTATCCAAGCATGGAGAAAAGCCCTGGGGTTTTAGACTTGGCTTCCGCACGCCTCACAGGCCTTCTGGAGGGGGGAGGCAGTCGGGCGAGCCGAGCCTGCATCCATACACATGCACACCGTTCGCTCAGTGGGAGGCCCCTGCGGATGCTCGCACTTCCTGCAGTTTGCATTAATGAGATCTATGGCAGATTATAATGATATTTCATCTGAGTCAGTGGGTGGAATTCAATAGCACAGTTTTACACTGTTACACATTCAGGGCTCATAATGTATCGGGGTTTTGTCTGTCTCTGAGAGTATTTAACAGAACAAATTAGCTTTTATGATAAAGAGCGAATGCTAATAGCATATAGGCAGCTAATCACAGTTATTAATGTTTACGGAGTCTTACAGTGTATTATACATGCACAGAAAAGCAGTATAATTACATGCATAATGCATGATACACACACATCCCTTACTAACAGAACCACTCTACCAACCAGCTATCTCTACAGTCATGCTTTGCTGTCTAATATTTAATGTATATTATTGTAAATTATCAGTCTGAGCGCTTAGGATACTGCACAAAGTTATTTTTGTCTGATAGGTTAATATTATGGTAATGTACGGGATTAAATATGATCTAATGTTCTATTAACGTTCAGTAGCTATGATGGCATTAGAGTATAGGATGTCTTTTGACGTAAATAGAAGTAGATGGGAAGATAAATAGAAGTCAAGGTGTTTTATAAGGAGAGATATCAGCCATCATTGCATGAAGCTGTGAAGAGCTGTGCTTCACGTCAGTGTTTCTTAAATGCCTGCCCTCACCTCAATTCACAACCAGGTTAATACAACTTGCCCTGCCGAGCAGGTGGAATAGAAGATATTTATTTATCTGTCAAGTGCTATGGAAAAGGCAGCTTTAACTAGATGCGTGACAGAGCAGAGCATGATGCATGCAGTCCCTAGGAGATGGTTTGAGTGGGCACACAGACGTGACAGACAGACAGGGAAACAGTAGAAGTCTTTCAGTGCAGTTTGACATGGACTGAAATATAGGATTTAAGGGGAAACTATGGCACAGTATGCCTTAATTAGACACTCCACCTACTAAGTTATCCATATATGCATAAAAACAACATCTGTTTGGCCCAGTCTAGCAGCACCGGGAAGCTGATTTTTTTTTGTCTTTAAAAAAGCATATTGCACAGCATGTAACAGTTAGACTGAAAGGTATCCAATATGAAGGGCAATAAATATTTCACTGCTGACAGACTGAAAGGGAGACTTGAAAAGAGTTTAAATTATTTTAAAAGGCCCATTACCAACGTATCATAAGATCTCCTGGGATGGCAAGTGGTGAGGCGTTTGTTTCTCCTCTGAATTATTCAAAGGATGTGTGAGCAACTGCACAAATGTGGCATTCCAATTAGGTTCTCTCAGTTTTTTCCGAAATGTTTGTACTTTTTAAGGAGTGAAGCAAAGCTTCATTTAGATACTATTGCCAACAATCCTGTGTAACACCAGGCTCACAAGCCTTATGAATACCATTCATGACTTAATGCTATCTCATTTTTAAAGAGCTACCTACAGCTACCTACAAGATTTGAGGTACTAAATCTTACTGAATGCAACTTGGCCTTCATTCAATGTGGGTGTCTATATCACATTCACCTATTAACCTATATATGGTACATTGTTATACGGGGGATGATTCAGAAGCTAACGCCAACACAGACTTTACAATGCTGTTGTGTAGCTTTTATGCAACCATACAGACAACAGCTCATACAGATTGTGTCAGAGGTGTACAACTCACTCCGAGGCAGCGCAGAGAGAGAGAGAGAAAAAGAGACCCAGAGAGCCCAATGATATACCCCAAACCAAAAATAGGCTGACGATCGCTTGCATCCCTAGAGAGAGAACTACACCCTCCGCCTAGTCCGCCACAAACCGGTGCGGAGGCCCGAGCCTCACCCTGTAAATATACAGCCTGGGGTTGGGCCAAAGTGCAATGTATAGAAGGGGGAACGTGCGGAGCACTGCGTGGGTTATTCAGGGGAAATAAATGACTTGAGATGAGCAGGAACATATATTTTGGTCTCTTTTTCGGCAAGTCCTGCCAGGTAGTGTGTGCTCCACCCTTTGTTTGTCCTGAAGTTCTTCTTGTATACAGTTCAATCTGAGTTAATCTGGATCATATATCAGCCTCTTCTCCAAATATGTGTCTGGTAAATATTAGTCTTCAGAAAGAAATGTTAATGCTTTTTTTATTTAACAAGAACTGTCCTTAAGAAATTTTAATTTTAAATAAATAAATGTGTTTGGAACCAACCAGACAAGCCCCATTTTTGTATGCTTATGTGGACTAGTTGTGGGGAAGGGGGCTGTTTGTCCTTGAAGTGTGGAATGGGAAAAGTGGGCTATAGATTAGATGTGGCTTTGAGAATGGAATCACGTCATGCTCTGATGAATGTGCCACGATCCTGGAGCGGAGGGGTAAAAATATCAGTCGGCTCCGCCACGGAGCCTGGGGCCACAGCACTGGGAGCCGCACAGGGGCCCAGGTCAGGATCTACTTTTCGCAGGCCCACGTCTCGGGCGAAAGTGTGCTCGCAGGAATCATTTAATCATTCCCTCCTTTTTTTGCAATTAGCGGTCGAATTCATCAGTGTACGCCTGAGCTATTTAGAGTGCATAGTGATGAATTATTGTACTAAATGCTGGAATTGTGATGGATGTCTGTATGCCTATGCGGTTTGCTTGTTTTGCACCTTGTCAGACACTGAATGGAGGATATTATTGTTACATTTGTTTTTCAGTTGGTTTTAGTTATTGTTTTTTTGGTCTTCGCAGCATTGCACAGCGAGAGACGGTTTCCCTCCAAAGATGATTTTGGTTTGACATGATGTAATTCAGCCGGCAGAATAAATGGTGCCTAGGCCAACAACGTCCAGTTAATTACATTCATCCCCGCTGGAGCGCTAGCCCGAATGCTAGCAGGAACAATTACCATCAAAAGCAATCACACAGCACTCTCTGCACCCCAGTGGCAGCTGGTCCTGGACCAGGCCTGGTCCAGGTCCGGTGCTGATCCGGCGTGCATCCCTGACAGCTTCTACGGAGGGGAGAGGTCCACAGCAGTAGGGCTCAGTACAGGGCAACACCATGCGGGTCATGGGGGCTTTGAGCGATGACTGTCAGATACATGTTGGTGGTAATAGCGGTTTATAGCAAGAGATAATGAGTGTCTCTGTTAATGGCAGCACGTGTGAGTGACACAGCCTTGTGGTGTGTGTGTTTTTGTGTGTGTGTGCATGTTCTTTGCAGGATTGAAACAATCAGGCCATCTCCTGCAGAAATTACACTTTGTTTTATCATGTAATGCGGAAATTAACGATGAAAGGGAACAAAGGGCCCGTGGATCTCCTCGGCGTAAACTGCGGCATGTAATTCCAGCGCTTGGTGCCGAACGGGTAATAATTACACTCAGGCACCTGAACCTTTCATTCCTCTTCATTTGAATGTGCCTCCATTGATGTGTTGTGACCCATCAAAGTGGAGCTACTGTAGATCAATTGAATACGCTCTGGGGGGAAAGTGACTGAACTAGTGGGGAAAGAAAGGCCAGTTAGCTCTATTTAACGGCTGCCGTATCTTTTATTACTAACCTTTTTTGAATCTCGGCATCTGAGAACCTCGACAAAAGGGGCCTGAGCATTTCCACCATTTGCTGAAATCCCCGGGAAGCCTCTTAAGTTCTGCCCGCCGCAATCAAGCCTGTTAATGTCTCTTATTTAAGAGGTCGATTAAATTAGTGCCCTTTTTATATTGGAATTTGTCAATCAAGGCGCCTCAGTGGAAGGGTAATTGATCCTCAGAAGGCGGCAAAGGAGGGAGCAGTTGATTTTTTTTTTCTCCCCCGAGCACGAGATGGCAGTCGGGGCTTAGCCGGAGACTAATCCTGGAAGTGTTCGGCTGGTGCTGCATGGTGACAGGAGAGGGACTCTGATTTGACTGCACTCATACAGGCTATTATTCTAAGCGGCCTGGGCGGTTGAGCTCTCTCTGAAGTCGTGTCGCGCTAATAAAACCTCTCACCTGAGCGGGCCGGGATTGCGTCAGCAGTCGTGAAGGGAATATCAATGGGAGGTGTTGGAGGGGTGGGGTCTCCGTAATGAATGCCACACACACAAACACACACACACACACACACACTTAACACTCTCTCTCTCTGTCCCAGCTTGCTTGGCTCTCAGACAAGCAGACAAACCGAAGCTGATGGATGCTGGCTTCTGAAGGTCATGTCCCATTTGTGTGTCTGACCCCCTCACCC